>NW_024804632.1:0-5190 GCF_019175285.1 Sceloporus undulatus
GTATCACTATTTTGTGGATTTGGGATGTTATTTCACTTTGTTGTATGGCCAACACAGCTACCCCTGGATAGGCTTTCTAGAGTAGAAGTGGGTCCCTCTTACTCTCATAGCTGTTTGGGAGCTTCTCTCCCCACTCCTCCCACATAGGAGTGATGTGGGGGGGGGGGACCCAAACCAACCTTTGCTAAGTTCTCTTCCATACAGCTAGAACTGAAAGACATACGCTTAATTTACATTACAAAAAAGAATGCACTTTGATGCTGCTTAAATAGCTATGGCTCAGTGTTATAGAAATCTGATATTTGTTGTTTTGTGAGCTATGTAGCCTCTGTCAGGGTGCTCTGGCATGACAACAAATTACAAATCCCAGAATTTCATAGCACTGAGCTATGTAAATTGATGGCAAGTGAAGTATGCAATAAAACCATGTGAAATGTTAAAATGTGGTGTGTTGTTGTTGTTGTTTTTAGGAGAGTGTTGATAATATGCCCAATCCAGTCCTGCATACATTTGTCCCGATTTTGGGGAAGAGAATAATGGCAACCCTAGCCACATTTAAAGTACTAACACATTAAATTGTGGCTTTGTGTTAGGTTAGGCTGAGAATCCCAGTATGTTTATGGTGTATATTTCCTACTGAAAGGAATAGGGTTACCTCTTAATTGTTAAAACAAGAAAAAAGGTCCAGTCCTACCCAAGGAGTGGCTCAGATAGAAAAGCACAAACATCCTGTAGCATAACTGGAAAGAGAGCACAGAATTCCTGGTCCCTGGGCCCATGTATAAGTCAGTAGAATATTATTTCCCCTAGAAAATGTTTTCATTGGTAAATAATCTAATGTAGGTGTCACTTCTTATGCCAGTGAAAATATTTTCAAGAACATTAAAGAAAGACATTATAAGAAATGAAAATAGTGACTTAAACTGCACACCCCAGATCTGGCCCTTCTCAAGTTAACAAAGACAGTACACCCTACTTTGGTACAGTTCAGTCTGCTTCATAGTGAACACAACATTCGCTCCATAACTAATGACTTGTAAACAAATGGTCTGTTTTTTCGGATAGGCAATAAATTAGCATTGCAACATTCTGAATACACAAAAACTTTAACTTTACAATTAATGGAGCAAGATGGAAGCTTCCACATAGGCTCTTGATTGACTGAGGATATCACTTCACAAGCTTATTTCAGGTGATGATATATACTCCTGCGTGTATGAGAGGAGCAGGGTATGCTGTGGAATAGTTCTGTTTGAGAAGAGTATCTTCTGCTTGTGGAGAGAGATGCATAATTTAGCAAATGGAAAGAAAGGAGATAATTTATGGCATTTGGATTCTCTTGCTCTCCTACAACCTCCTGCATCACTGCTCTCCTCCCATTCATCTGGTGAGTCCCTCTAGGCTTCTGAATCTGGAGCAGATTGGCAATGGGCAAGAGGGACTATAGGAGGGATTGGTGGAAAGGATCACTATCTCCAGAGTAGGGGGTCCATTTAGTATTTAATTCCATAAGCAGAACTCCACCCATGGAATTCTGAAATTCAGGGATGCAGAACTACCAGCCTTTGGACCATTTCCAGCTATAATACCTCTTTATCTGGGCTGCCATTTTAGGAAAGATGCAGGTGAAGGGAGGTAGCTCTGTTGGGAGCTGACAACTGAAGGGTCCTGGAGTGTCTTGATGTGCTTGGTTCTTAGAGGAATATCTCATCCCATAACTGAACTGAACTGAAGCCACCAACCACTGACTGGTTATGCGGAAAGGTCAACAAGTTATGTCTTCATTCATCTGAAATTTGCTAACCACAACGTATAAGTCTCATCAAATATGCAACTGACGAATAAGACTGTCCTTTAAAAAAGAAGACTACAGGGTCCCAGGTTTTCATCATTTTCTGAAGCTTTTGTAGTCACACATTCTCACTCCATCACTGTCCTTTTGTCAGCCTTAAATAATTATAAGTCAAAAGTGGAAGGTTATAATTTGTGGTTGCTCTTCTACAAAGATAAAGATATATTTGGTGAAAATAGCTCTTTTTGGAAGGGTTTTTCAAAACTTGGAAGGGTAGTGGAGCATTTCAAAACTACATACTCTCCTGCACAATACCACATCACTTAAGAAAAATGACAAAAATAACATCCTACAAACAGATGCAAAATTGCAGCCATGCATATTAGTGATTACACTCAACTTTCACAACAGATCTTTTGTAAAATGATATGTTTCAAAGGTAGTGGACTGCTCAGCCCCAATCACAGATGTTTTAGAGATGACCATGTTCTTTTTGGAAGGTCACTTTTAGTTTTTCAGTTATGAAAAGTGTACCATGTGAGACTCAGCCGCATTTTTCTGAGCTTCAGGGGGGAAAGATCAATACCCCCACCATTAGAAACCAGTTGAAATGAGTTAGCAGAGTGTGGAAAAGTTACTCTTTTGGACTACCATTCCCACAATCTTTCTGTCTGTATGACCACTAGCCATGATGGTGGGGGGATTCTAGGAGTTGTCTCCAGTTCTGGGAATCACAATAAAAATGAATATTGTCAGACTGGAATTTGTCAAGAGGAGGGGAACCAAACTGCTAAAAAATCTGGAAACTGTGTCCTATGAAGAGAGGCTTAGGGAGCTGGGTGTATTTAGCCTGGGAAATAGAAGGTTAAGAGGTGGCATGATATCCATGTTTAAATATCTGAAAAGATAGCTGCTTTTCCAGAGACCAGGGAATGGGGCAATGACTTCAAACTACAAGAAAAGACATTCCACCTAAACATTAGGAAAAACTTCCTAACAGTAAGAGCTGTTCAACAGTGGAATATTCTGCCTTGGAGAGTTGTGGAGGTTTTTGAACAGTGGCTGGATGACCATCTGTTGGGAGTGCTTTGATTGTGTTGTATATCCCTGCATGGCAGAGGACTGGACTGGATGACCCCTGTGGTATCTTCCAACTCTATGGTTCTATGATCCGTATCCTAATATTCCATGCAGGCAATGCTGTTAGTATTATCACTTGTGATCATCTGATTGGCAACTAGATCCAGGCAAATGTACAAACACACAAACACCAGAAGCTAGGTAGTTTACTTTCTTATGCATCTCAACCCAGTGGATGACGAATCTGGATCGAACAATATTGGGGGTGGGGTGTCATTGGTTCCTTGCCACTGATATAATCAAACAAGTTTCTCCAGACAGAACTTCCTGCATCTAAATCATTCCCTAAAGACAGATGTTGTCATGGCTAATTGCCAAGCTAGATAAGATTTTCAATGTGCTAAAGCAATTAGCATGCATCTTTCTTGTTATCTAAATAGCAGCCCTGGGAAAGCTTGAATATCTTCAGAGCTGTGGAGTGTGAGGAGAAGGGAGTTTTTACTTTTCTTCTTTCTGCCATCATACTAACCACATTTGTCACTTTAAGATTCCTGTCAAGGAAAGCCTGCAGTTTTGCCATCAGTGGAGCAAGACATAAAGTACTGGGAATTTGCAAATGTTGCTTGATTTTACTAGAATGCTTTAAGCAAACTCTGGACTTTCATCCATCATCCATCTGAAAAATTACTGATTATATGATTTTCATATAAGTGCTATGAAAATGCCCTATATTATTACAACAAGAAGAAAAAGAAGAATCTTTATCAGTTTTTAATGCATCACTTAATCACAAAGACAAACATTTGTATTTCCCTGACACATTTTATAAAGGGAAAACAAGACCTGATTCAAACATTACATTTGTAGTGTCAGCATGTCAACACAAGCACTATTTGGCCAAGTAATAGCATTATTGCTTCCCGGGTCATGGTAACTTTGCTGCTGTGAGAAGTAACCATGTCATCCTGTCCAAGGGATGCTGGTTCATATACATTCCAGGAACCACTTAAACAGGTGTTCCTGCCAGAAAGGTAAATGTTTCAACAGGCTTTAAGTGTAGCTTTGATGTGGGCAACTAGACTCCTTATCAATTTGCTCTGTGGGAAAAGAAGGGGAGAACTGGAGAGTTCAGCAATAAGTATTTCATCATATCACGGTTTATGTGACCAAAAGAAGGAATGGAGGAAGCAGAAGCATTAAGAACTATAATATGAGATCATGGGGAAAGCTGTGTCTGAACACAACTTGAAAAGAAAAATTTCTATAAGGGGGTCTGAGAATCTTCATTAATTCCAAGTGCACAGAAAGAGACTGGCTGGGTTAGCTTCATGTCCCTCTGCTGGATGTGTTTGATCAGTAGTAGAAGGAACTTGACATATCTCCTGACCCACATTTTTGGAACTCCCCACAAGGGTTGTGTTGCCACTTAAGGTCTCCCTCTCATGAAGGAACTGTGTGCATATATTTTGCTATGTAGCTAGGGACAGGGCTTATTTTGGTTGAATACCTAGCCAGCAGGCCATCTGCTTGGACACAGATGTATCAGCAGTGGTAGAGCAGAATTACCATTAATAATCTCTTCATGCAAGCTTTTGTGAGAGAGTTTATAGATTTTGCATTAGTAGAAATGCTTCAAGCATGGGAGAGAGAAGGGTATACTATACAAGGGATCTGTAGATCCATGAATGCCCCTGCTATCCTCAGAGATGTAATTATGGAGCATTGGTAGGGATGAGGACATTGCCTCTCCAAATGAAATTTTCCTTCAGTTCCTAATTTTCTAGCATTGCAGAAAGTGAGACAGTGAAAATCATTCACTCCTGGAACTCATATTTCCTGTGTTTGTATTCCCTTGCCTGTGCTTTTTCTTTGGATGCCTAAACTATGTTTAGTAAGGCCTTTGACAAAGTTCCCCATGACATTATTGCAAACAAGCTAGTGAAATGTGGGCTTGACAAAGTAACTGTTGCATGAATTTGTAATTGGTAGACCAGCCGAACCCAAAGGGTGCTCAACAATGGCCCCTTTTCATCCTGTAGAGAAGTGACCATTGGGGTCCCACAGGGCTCTGTCCTGGGCCCAGTGCTATAAAGATATTATTATTATTATTAAACTTTATTTATATAGCGCTGTAAATTTACACAGCACTGTACATAAAATCATTTAATTAGACGGTTCCCTGCCTTCATGCTTACAATCTAAGAAGACACAACACAAAAGGAGAAGGGAATGATTGAGGGGAAGAGGATAAGGTCCAGCATTCTTCTCTCCCTCTGAGGCCTGGACCAAGGCAGATGGACAGACTGAGGGCTCTGTAT
>NW_024804633.1:0-5189 GCF_019175285.1 Sceloporus undulatus
TGACATGCATCAGCTCCATGCAATCTGTACTACATTTCCCCATGTGATCTGCATGGTGATAAACATGACACAAATTGTGCCTTTCCCCTAGAATATTCTATGGGCTTTATAGATGAATCTGGTTACTGGCATCTTATCTTTTCATTTTAATATAGCACACGTCTTTTTCCAAGGGACAGGCAAATACAATTAATAATAATTGAGGGAAATACTCAAACACAACAGCAAAAATATAAAGCTTGTACAATAATGTATCAATAATATTTAAATTCAGTACCTAGGGGGAAACAATTCAACCAACAAACATAATACAAACTTGATAAACATTGAATCAATGTAATACTTTATGGACAAGATTTCAACAGCAGGAGGATAATAAAACAAAACTAAAAATATATTTGTCTGATTGATTTATTATTTTACCTTTTTCTCAGAATTTGAACTGGCTTGTGACTAATGTTAACTAAAAAGGTGCAGATAAAACACAAAAATGTATAGCTACTGAAATACAGGGCTGTTCTAGATGAGGCAAATCTGTCTGAAGATAACAGGGGGCTTCTGGATTTGTTGCAGATTTCAAGGATGCAGGGGAGAGACTCAAATGATGTTCCCATTGTTCCAGACTATTCTGGGCACTGACTGCAACATTTTATTCCCATTCTCAAGAAGGTTAATTCCAGCACATAACGGGGGGGGGGGGGGTGTTGTAGGCTTCTCTTCTCCTTCCATTTTTAAAAAGTAGTTATAGTGCATCAATACATCTAGGAAATGGCCCTTTTACACTATAGCATTATAACTCTCCCCCACCAAAAAAAAAAAAAAACAAAAAACAGAGGGGAGAAAAATTTCCCTTCATACCATGCACGAGCTGGTGTTTGTTTGTTTGTTTGTTTGTTTGTTTTTTGCAAAAAACCTCTATAAGATCCCTAGTGAATATTTATAATAAATCACTACAAATAGACCCACCTCTGAATGAACTGAATGAATGGACACAGATGGGACAACGATCAGCAAAACCAAGGGGTTGTTCCCACAAACGTTTAAACTGGATCTCAACCGAGTTTAAACCACCATGGTCCCCACTTAATTCAAATCCCTGAAGCGATTTGGAAAGGGGGGGCATGGTTTTTACCCATTTAACCTATGTCAAAAGGACGCTGGTAAATGGGGTGTTTTTTGGACTGAATCGATTTATTTGGAAATAAATCGATTCAGTCCAAGTGCAAATCAGGCAGAATAGAATCAGATTCAAATCTGCCTTGGTTCCCACTGGCAGCGGCTTTCCCAGCCATACCTCCATGCTCCATCCTCAGTCCTCCATCCTCCTGGCCTGCCTCTCTCCTTCCGCCCCAGCCTCTCCTCCATTCCCGGTATGGCCAGGAGGACAGAGGGAGAGATGACGGGGAAGCTGCAGCTGTCGCTTCCTGCACCAATTCTTGAAACCAGCACAAATATAGTGAGAACCATGCTGTTTGCTGAACCGGTTTCAGGAATCGAATCAAGAGGTAAGTGGGAATGAGGCCCAAGTGTGCTACATTGTGAGAACCTATGATGCTTTAGACCAGTCTGGAAGAGCTCTCAGTTTAGCACTTTGTAATATTTACTGAATTAAAAAGCAATTAAAAGCACACTAATTAAAAAAAAAACCTCTACAGTATCTATCATGGTAGCTTGTCACATCCTTTCCTTGACAGCCAATAGCCCACTTGAATAAAAATATCTTTGGCTACCAACCAAAGGGCAATAGAAAGTGGGGGCAGCCTACACTTTCTTCGAAAGGAGAGAATAATGTATAAGCAGCCACAGTGAAGGCCCTACTCAAATATGCCTTTGAGGGTGATCAGATGAGTAGGACAAGAATGTTCACACTGTAGTCCTTCAGATAGGCTGAATGTAGTCATACAAGATTTTATGGATTGTATGACAAAGTGTAGCCTTGGGGCAACATGTGCCACCCAAAAAATATTTTTGTGTCCCTCAACATCTTAAGGATCCACAGACCATCTTTTGGGGAAAAAAACAAGTTGAACTGCTGCCCCTGGAAGCCTCTGGGTGCAACCATTTACCATTTAAATGAGTAGCAAGGTTTCCCTATTATCGTTTCACATCCAAAAATATCCTATTTTGACAGTCAAAAGCAGACTTCAAAAAGCCACTATGGGTTTTTGTATTATTTTGCACAGTCCACACATATCCCAGAGGGATATGGGGGCATAAAAGTAGTCCTGACTTGCTTCTATTGTCCACCCCTATTTGGGGTAATAGCCAACACTTTCAACTACACTCAGGAACAGATAGATTAGAACAAAGAAAATGCACATTTCTTGTATGCACTGCCATAGGATGGATAACAATTGACTTAAAAGCAGTATAAAGGTAAAAGTAATCCCTTGACATCAATGTCTAGTCATAACTGACTGTAGGGGGCAGTGTTCATCTCCGTTTCTAAGCCGAAGAACCAGCATTTTCTGAGGACTGCTCTAGTGGTCATGTGGCCAGCATGACTGCACGGAATGCTGTTTCCTTCCCTCTATCTATGTATTTGCCTTTGCATGCTTTCAAACTGCTAGGTTGGCAGAAGCTGAGGCTAGTGACAGGACCTCACCCTATCATGCAGCACTTGGGCCTCAAACTACCAACCTTCTGATCTTTCAGTCATCAGAACTGGCATCTTAACCACTAAGTCATCACATTCCAGTATACAGAATGTGGAAAGGACCAAGAAACTTTAGAAGACTACAAGCCAAACATGAGTTAACAGTATGATGACAAAAAAAACTCTGGGCTGCATCAAGAGGAGTATAGTGGGAAGTAGTAGTGCCACGCTCTATTCTGCTTTAGTCAGATCTCAGCTGGAACAGTGTGTCCAGTTCTGGGCATCATAATTCAAGAACGATATTGACAAGCTGAAACATGTCCAGTGGAGGGCAACCAAAATGATCAAAATCTGGAAACCAAACATTATGAGAAATGACTTAGGGAGCTGGACTTATTATGCTTGGAGAAGTGTAAGAAGTGACACGACAGCTATCTTTAAATATCTAAAGGGATCTCACATAGGAGAAGGAGCATGCTTGTCTTCTTCTGCTCCAGAGACTAAAACACACACCAATGGATTCAAATTGCAAGAAAACAGGAACACACTTACTGTAAGAGACCTTCAACAGTGAAATGGACTGCTTAAGAGGGTGGTAGACTCACTTCACATTTGGAGATCTTTAACAGAGGTTGGATGACATTATTCAGGAGTGTTTCAAATGCATATTTCTGTATGGCAGGGGTAGGCAACCTGCGGCCCGCGGGCCGGATGCGGCCCGGCAAGGCCTTGGGACCGGCCCCCGGCCTGGTCCTGCCACCGATTGCCGCTGGGGCCTTAGGGGGGCAATTATCTATAGAAGCCTCAGAAACATGCATTTATATTAACATTTTTAAAGAATCAGCAATTTTTTTCACGTGTCCTCCATTTTTTTAAAAAAAGTGTCTTCCATTTGAAAATTTTGTCCTACATTTGTCCTGGTTTATTTATATATTTAATTTTTTAAAAAAATTATTTAATTATTTATTTTTTGGCTTCGGCCCCCCAGTTGTCTGAGGGACAGCAACCCGGCCCCCGGCTCAAAAAGGTTGCCTACCCCTGCTGTATGGCAAGGGGTTGGATTAGGTGACCCTTATGGTTCCTACTAACTCTAAGATTCTACTATCTACCTCCCTTATCCCATCAAAGAGTCTAGTATCCAAAATACTAAATACTATTGAATAATAATTACTAAAACAGTATTTGGGGATAATGGAATGTATAATTAAGACTACAATCTTATTTACACTTAACATGGAAGCTGACAAGTATAGGGATGTGCTTAGAGCACAAAACAAGAGGCTCAGATCACAAGAAGTGTGCTGTAAGCACAGGCAACAGCATATAACCAAGCAATGTACTACTGGAGACTCAGAAAAAGGCCTCTTATTAAACAGCAACTAACCATAATACTAATACCACAGAAAAGCTGAACCCTCAGAAACAAGACCATCCTCTTTCTATGAATCATGAGACAGACAAAAAAGGCCTGATACTAAATAATATCATTACAGAGCAGGATACCAAGAGCATACCCTCTTGATTTGTTTTTCAAACCTGCAGCACTGGAACCTGTTACGAACTTGGACTGGATTCTCTGATCACTTTCTTTTGCTGCCAAAAGATTTGGTAAAACAAGCTTCTTTTCTCCCTCTCCCTCAGTGCTGGAGATGCTAAATCTCTGGACTGAGAGTCCGGCTAGGCTTCCAAGGCCAAAACAAGATAATATGCAAGAGCATCCATACTTCCAAAACTCATTATGTCAGTTCTGCCCTCTTGCTACAAGTCATACCAAGGGGGGGGGGGGGGGGGGGGGGGGGTGGCCTTCTCCAATCAGGAAACCAAATAGGCATTAGCAACTGGCTTGAACGTCTATATGCAGCAACTTGCTTCTATATGCCAGTTTCTCCAGACATACTCCCAAGAACCTAATGATGCACTTCCAGGTGGGGAAGAGTTCCATTTGCTCACTGATCTTCCAGGCAAATCTCTTCCATAAATAAATAAATAAAAAAAAAATAAAATAAAATAAATAACAGCTGGCCTTCTCAAGCAGCGTTGCCAATCACTCTTGAAGGAAATCGCCTGATTGACTCCCTGGAATGCCTCCAAATTCTCCAGAAGCAGACGGGACCTCCGGGTCAGGGGTTGCCACAAGGCACTATGAGAAAGCAAAAGGAGGCAGGACTTCTGGGATGGGAGTTATTTTCAGTCATTTTGGGGGTCAGGAAGGTATTTTCAGCCATTTTGGGGGTGCAGGAAATTATTTTCGGGCCATTTGGGGGGCTTGGGCAGGAAGGGCTGATTTCCCAGAATTTACCCTGAAATTTATCTTGTTCTTTGATAAAGTTACCAGCTTGTTAGATGAAGGGAATACTGTGGATATAATATATCTTGATTTCAGTAAGGCCTTTGACAAAGTTCCCCATGACATTCTTGCAAACAAGCTTGTAAAATGTGGGCTAGACAAGGCAACTGTTACATGGATTTGTAACTGGTTGACCGGACAAACCCAAAGGGTGCTCAACAATGGCACCTTTTCATCCTGGAGAGAAGTAACCAGTGGTGTTCCACAGGGGTCTGTCCTGGGCCCAGTACTGTTCAACATCTTTAT
>NW_024804634.1:0-5189 GCF_019175285.1 Sceloporus undulatus
TAGAAAGGCATCATCCAATTCCTCCGTCTGACTTGGGGGTCTGTAGTACTTTGTACTTCTGAGGTAAAACTAAAAAAAGGTTTCTGTGACAGTCAGAGCTTGGAGGTTACTTTTCAAAGTAAGTAATTGTAGTTATAGTTCCATGGCCCAGAAAGTAGTTCCTATTTAATTTACTATTCCTAAAGATAACTAAATAGTTACTTTTGATCTTTTCTTTTTTTAAAAAAAACACATCTGAATACTGTATTACAAAACATGCTCTCCTGTTCACCTTCTTATCACCTTGAAATCCAAAACAGCATGAAGGAGAAGCACAGGGTACAATACACACAATAGTGCAACACTGTGGAGGGAGAACCCTGTTCCTCTTCCATTTAGTTACCTCAGTCATGAGTTACACTCCTAAAGGAGTGAAGGTATCCCTTATTATACCTGTAACATAAAGCCATTATATATTTGCTATTAGGAAAAGGAATTCAGTGCAACAAATTAGTTATTTGTAAATAACTACTTCCATGATCTGAGCAAAATAATATTTTAATGTTTATGCTTGTGGTGATATATTTGCTACAAATGAAGTTCAAAAGAAAAACGTATGCACACAGCTAATTCAGCGGAGGGAAGTAGAGGAAAGGACAGAATCTTGCCATTCCCAATAGGCTCAGGCACAAGCAAACTGTTGCAGCCTCTCCTAACTTGTATGTTCTTCCTGATTCATAACTTTTGCCTTCTTCACTACACTGTGGTGTTTGACTACATATTCCCTACTTTCAAGTATGAAATTTATCAGTATAATATATTTATCCATATTTTAAAAGGAAAAGATTGCTTTAAAATGGAATAAGAGCCAGCAATAACACAAGGGAACTGATTAATGGCCCCATATAAAGTTTTTCTCTCATCCATTCTATAGTTACAAGCTTTTTCTTGGATACATTTTTCTGCAGTTTGCATGCTTTTTTAACAAAGAATGCTTTCCATCAAGGTAACGACAACACCCCTTGCCCCAAATTTGATTCCTTACGAGTAGGTCCCACATCAGTGGCACCCACCCAGCAAAGTATGTCCTTGATTTGCCTCTCCCTAGGCCATAACAAAGAGGAATAATACAGATAAAAAGAATAACCTTCTATTAAATGCCTGCTTGCTTTTGTCGCATGACGGCTTTGTTCCAGTCAAAGCCATTGTTTATTTTCGGTACCCGGTCTGCCCAGAAGAGTGGTCGGCTGGGAAGCTTTGAACTTAACTGATGTGCAAAAAGCAAGCTGTTCATTTTAATCGGCACACTTAATTCACCCTGCTTTGCATGCTGCTCCACGCTGTCTTCTTTTCACCATATAAGGATTCTGTGGCATCTTCCTGCAGCACCCAGCCTCTCCTGAAAACAGCCAAAGATGGCTTTGTTGCATATTCCATCTCTGTGCTGTAGGCCCCACTCTTTTGTGGCTTGCAGTATAGCAGCTGTTTCCTTCCTGTACATCTCCCTGCAGGTAAGTTATATTCACATTCTTTCTGCATATCTCCAGAGGATTCTCTTTATTTAACATGCCTGTTGTTGTGGTAGGCAGGGAAGAGGATTCCATTCTCTCCAGATGAATGAAAGGAAGTGAATCAGCTAACAGAGTTTTGCTTGGGTTGGGGATTTTTTCCTTAAAAAAAATAAATCAGTGACAGATGTCTTTTGCCTTAAGAGCTCATTCTTTTTATGTGGAAATACTGCTTGGATTTCTGCTTAAATCACCATCCTATGTAATCCTCAGGTGAATTCACAATGTGTTTTCAAGAATCCCCACACCTTAACTCTCAGTATTTTGTGAATTCCTGGGTGTAGAGAAACTATGCTATGCCCAATATTTGGCACAAATACTTTTGTTATAATTTTCATTCTGTTTGCTGCTATACCTCAGCTCAGTGTACAGATTCAAAAACCATCATTTTTTGAGTATGAAAATGCAGATAATAGAAAATTTATTGATGGCAGTTTATGTGTCACTTTCATTCTGAGTACAGTACATTATTTCTGTGTGGTTTTCATTCATTCTACTTTCAAACTTATTATGAACTGGGTAGGTTTTTGAGTCTGCATTTAAATGACTGTAAGGAAACAAAATGAGATGTCCCTATCAGAGCTGTTTAGGGTGTGCTATTTGTGTTTATTTTAAGGTAAAAAGAGCATTGATTTCCCTCTCTTAGGAAGTATGAGTGTGGAGATTACTACATGCAGCTTTTAAACAACAATTAGAGCTGGAGAGGAAATGGATTTGGCAATTCTTATTGCACAATGATACCTCTGATCCCATAGCTGCTGTGTCCCCCAAACATGGCTAGGGTGTCCCTTTTCATTGATGAGGAAAATGCATCAATGACCTCCGAATCATGTTAGTCCCTGGGTGTGAAACATTAGTGCTGGGGCAGTTGAGATATTGGCAGCCACATGGGTCAGTGTCTCCTCCTTTCCCCCTGT
This sequence comes from Sceloporus undulatus, assembly GCF_019175285.1. Taxonomy (NCBI): domain Eukaryota; kingdom Metazoa; phylum Chordata; class Lepidosauria; order Squamata; family Phrynosomatidae; genus Sceloporus; species Sceloporus undulatus. The sequence goes on from NW_024804634.1 coordinate 2,465, forward strand.
TCTCCTTCCCCTTCGTTATTCTCAAGCAGGCTGGTTCCCTTGAATTTTCCCCCTATTTCTTGTATTTATTTAATTTTTTTAAAAAAACTTAACTTGCAGTAGCAAAGCTCTAGAACTGCATGAAAAAGTTAAAATAAAAATAAATAAAATATAATAAATTAAACAAAAGGGCATTTTTGGGTCGGGCATAGAGCAAAGAGGCAGGGATAACCGTCTGTTATCCCCTCTGTTGTAAGCCGCCCGGATTCCCAGTGATTGGGCGGCATATAAATAAATCCTATTATTATTATTAAGGGGGAAAAGGAAAAGAGCCCCAGCAGCCCCAGTTGCACAATTGCAAAGGTGTGCGTTAATGGCTGCTGCAAAACTAGTATGTTTCCATTTTTTTAAAAAAACTGATATACTTGCTGCAAGAACAGAGCTCATGTGGTAATATCATATATCTACATTTCACTATTATAGCAGTTTGAGTGGAATGTCATGATGTTTTCCTATAGAATTCTGGGATATGTGTAGCTTAGGCCCTGTTGAGACCAGCCTGAAAGGCTGGCCTAGGGTCGGAGTTGGGGCATTGCATCCAGATGACGCATGCCCCAACTCCACCCCCAGGACACCATGATACTGCACATTGCTCCACATGCATCATGGTGGTCCTCCGGCACTGCCTCCATACAACACAGCACCGAAGGAGCTCTGTAAAGCTGTGACAACGCGGCTATGATGCCCTTTTCAGGGCACAAAAAAGAGCCACTTGTTGTGGCTCCTTTTTGCACCCTAGAAAGGCTGGATTGGGGCTGCGGCATGAGGTTGCCACAGCCCCAATCCAGTTGAAGAAGAGTCTGCTGAAGGCCGCTCCTTTGGGGCTGTTTGTACAGCCCCTTAGTCAAGTATTCTGAATTCTTGGCTAGAGAGCTTTAGCACTGTAGTTTAGGAGAAAGCACTAATCCTCCCTAGCAGAAAAATTTAAGTTCCATTCAGATGTTAATTACCCAGTTTGACTTAATAGGTGCAAAAGGGAGCACTTAACCCATCCCTTCTATCTTCCCTTTCTTCACATGGAAAGTAAACTTCCTGTTTGCAGGGAGAATTTTCATGCAAGCCAATTTCTTCTACATTGGGATCACTAGAGTTGGTGCCACCCAATGCGGTAGATCATGGCATCACACAGACACACACACACACCACATTGATTTCCTTCCAAACCACATTATACAGAATCCTTAGTAATTCCCATATATTACTGAATGTGATGTAATAAAACAACTAAAGGTAAAAAGGTAAAGATTTCCCCTTTGATAAGGTTGGCAAGTCATGTCCAACTGTAGGGAGCAGTGCTCATCTCTGTTACTAAGACGAAGAGCTAGTATTGTCACAAACAACTCTGTCTTTATGTGGCCAGCATGACTGCACAGAATACTGTTACCTTCCCACCGAGGTGGTACCTATTTATCTGTTTGCACTTTTATATGCTTTCAAACTGGCAAGTTGGCAGAAGCTGGGACTTGTGAAGCGGTACTTGGGTCTTGAACTGCTGGCCTGCTGATCTTGCAATAGATAGAGTCAGTATCTTAACCACTGAGCCACCGCGTCCCATTAAATTAAAAAAAAACTAGCAAAATTAAAATTATAACTTTAAAGTACAATATAATATGCTCAGTGTGAATGTATTTACATGTATATAGTTTTGTGTGGTTAAAGTGAAAATTTGGTAAGATTTGATGTTTTTAAAGAACATTTTAAAAGAATGTTTTATTTATTTATTTTTAAAAAACTGGGGCCTTTCATTTCTTGTCCCACTGAGTCTCATCCCACTCACACCACCTCTTCAGCATTTTAAAGGGACACAGGTGAATGCCACAGCCTGTTTCTGCCCAAAGATAAATGTTTGGGGAGCAAACCCCTTTAGGGTGTCACCTGGTCCAGTCCATGCCTCTCACACCTCCTAGTGATGCCCCTTAGGAAATATCTGAAAATAAAAAAGAAATATTGTTATATCATGTCTGGTATAAGCAAGAACAGTATTCAGTATAGTGGCTGCAGTTACTTATGTATGTTATGTCATTCTGTAGCAGTTTTCTGTGATGGAAAAATTAAAGCTACAGTGATCTACCTCAATATATTATCTCCCTAGTGAAGGACATGTGAGGGGACTCCTGAACAGGGTTCTAAAAGATACTTGCTTATTTTCTCATCCTTTGCATGGAAGATGTTTTGACACCTGAAAACCTGCCCTGAAAAGAAGACCAATGTCTAAGAGATTTTCAGATTTGAGGAGTTTTTGCAACAACAACAACAAAAACGTATTTGTATAAGAAGCATTTGCAGCTTTGACTTTTGTGGATTTGATTATTCTAGGATTTTATTAATATGTTATCTCTAGGATTATCTATGTCCTCCAGTGCAACTCTATGGTCAATTTTAACCAGAAGTCACACTACAGAGAAATTGGAAACACAACAAATCAATAAAAATTCTACAAAATCCTCACATTCTCACCAAGTGGGGACAAAACTTTTAAATTCTTTCTTCTTGCATATGAGAACAAGAAAAGTAAAAAAAATTACTTCCAGCATTTGTGCTGAGCCCTTCTGTCTATTGTTCAGATCATAAAGGAGTCATAATGAATGTCTTGAGTATGTTGTGGGTAGGGTTGCCATAAGTCAGGAGCTCCAAACTGGGACAAATGTAGGACAAATGTAGGGCAACATTTTCAAATGTAGGACAC
>NW_024804635.1:0-5186 GCF_019175285.1 Sceloporus undulatus
TCTCTCTGTCCAGAGGCAGAGCCCTCTTTCCCAAAATGGCTGCTGAGGGAGTCCTATCCAAATGCCCCCTGTCTTTCAGCAGCCCCCTTTATGCCTTCTCTTTCTTTGGCACTTTCCTTCCTTTAACCTCCATCCCTTCAATGAAGGGGGCTTTCAGGCAAAGAACTAACAATGGCTTCCATGTCCTTTCTGCATGTTCCCAGAGGACGATCACTGAGCTTTGCAGGGTTGTTGTAAAGGGTAAGGAAAGGATGTGCATGTGTGTGTGTGGGGAGGTCTAATCCAGATCCTGTGGGGCTCTAAGCCTAGTTGCCAGGGGGGTATCCATCTCCCCAGAAGGGGCTTTGAGCTCCGTCTGCCTGCTCTTGGCTTTGGCCTAAATCTGGGCTCTTCTCTCCCCCACAGACAGAGCCCCTTCCCCAGGGAAAACCCCTTCCCCCCAGAAAGCTGTTGTTTCCAATGCTATTGAAGACTATGCTATCTGATGCTTTTTATTTGTCACAAAAGTCTTTTGACTGGGAGCCTCCCCTCTTCCCAGAGATGAAGAGGGTGCCCCATTGGAAGACCAAAAAGGGGGGCTTGCGAGCCCTTATCACCCCCAAATGAGGAGGAAGGGTCTCTGCCCCACTTTCCAGGAGGGAGGGGCTCCTCAAAGCCCTTTTCACATCTAAAGGACCTTGCCCCCTCCCCCCATGGCCATGCCTCTCCTCAAGTGCCCCCTGCCCCCTTTTCTCATACATTTCTCTCCCCCACTTCCATCTCTTCCTCCCTCTGAACAGACTGTGAGAGCAGCAATGGCTTCAGGGCCTGAGACTGAGCATGTGCACATGCCCCAAAGGCCCCTCCTGAGCATGCGCAGGGATCACCAGGGCCTTGCTGCTGAGGCTTATTCCGTTGGCAGCCTTTGCGGAAAGGGAAGGAGTGCACCCTTCCTTCCTTCCTTCCTTCCTCTCTTCCTTCCTTCCTTCCTTCCTTCCTTCCTCTCTTCCTTCCTTCCTTCCTTTGAGGAGACTTGGAGGATGCCAGAATGGAGCCCAAGGAGGAGCTGGACTCAGGAGGGAAAGGGAAGGAAAGAAGGCTGTGCTTTGTACATATACAGTGGTGCCTCGGGTTACGAAAATAATTCGTTCCGCGGCACCGTTCGTAACCCGAAAAGCCTTCGTAAGCCGAAAACCCATAGGCGCTAATGGGGAAAAAAGCCGCGGCTCTGCCGCGGCTCCATTTAAAACAGCGCCGGAGTTTTTTCGTAACCCGAAAAAACCTTCGTAACCCGAAACAATAAATCCCTATGGGATTTATTCGTATCCTGAAAAATTCGTAACCTGGGTATTTCGTATCCCGAGGTACCACTGTAGCTCTATCTGTCTGTTTGGTATGTGTTTGTGTGTGTTTGCCTCTTTCCTTCTTATGGCTGGGAATGGAGCTGAGGACTGATGAGAGAATAAAGTGTATTTTGTGCAAATTCAGAACTTCTGTGCATCAAAGAGTCCAACACATTGAAACAACAAATAACTTTATTGAGATTCAGTGTTTAAACCAGAACTGCCCTCCCCAAGACAAAGAATACATTGAAACCCCAGCACCTAGAACCCCACCCTCTTCCAATCCTAGCCCCCACCCTCAGTTCCCACAGTCTATGCCCCAAAGGGAACAAGGCCCCTTTGCCATTCCCAGAAACTAGCCCCTTTCTGTTAACACCTGCCCCCACCTTTCTTCAGACAACATCCCACACTTTCCAAAAGCTATCATTCCCATAAATATTCTAGCCAGTTGTAAAAAAAATCCCAGCACCCCCATCTAGCTGACCTAGACCATGACCCATAATCCCCAGCCAAGTTCACAACCTGAAGCAATTATCTATACTAATAGCAATTAAACTTAACAAATTATAACTTTCAAACATAAAGAGAGATATAGACAGACAAACGTAACACACAAAATCACAAGGGCCTTTTCTTTGCACCATTGGATTGAAAATATACTTTTTGTATTCCTTATTGACAAAAACAATGTTAGTTTACTGCTGAGATTTGTGTGGCTCCTCTCCTGTGTGGACTCTTTGATGTCTCACTAAGATTGCCTTCAAAGAAAAACATTTCTCACAATGTTGGCATTTGTATGGCTTGTCTCTTATGTGGACTCTCTGGTGTGTCACTAGGTGTGACTTCTGAGAAAAACATTTCCCACAATCCTGGCATTTGTATGGCTTCTCTCCTGTGTGGACTCTCTGATGTCTCATTAAGTGTCCCTTCAAAGAAAAACAGTTCCCACAATGCTGACATTTGTATGGCTTCTGTCCTGTGTGATCTCTCTGATGTATCATTAGGATTGACTTCCGAGAAAAACATTTCCCACAATGCTGGCATTTGTATGGCTTCTCTCCTGTGTGGATTCTCTGGTGTGTCACTAGATATGACTTCGAAGAAAAAAATTTCCCACAATGTTGGCATTTGTCTGGCTTCTCTGATGTGTGGACTCTCTCATGACTGACAAGTTCTTCTGTAAAGAAGGATAATGACAGATAATATTGAATATTAGAGTTAAGAGAGAAAAGTGTTAACCTGAGATTTAGCCCTATGTTTACTCCTCCCTATTAGATATTAAATTAAGTTGGAGTCAGATTCCAATAACTCATTGCCAAAGGCAGAGTAAGGGGGCTGGGACCTGGATTCCAATTTTGTTGAGGGTCAAATGCCAGGGAGCAGCCTTAACCTTAAAACATCTATAAGACAGGCATGGACTACTGATGGGGTTTGGAGGAGAAATAATATTTGCCCCCAACATCCAACAGCTTCCCTTTGGGGAAGTGGAGGCCATTTTGCCACTATTCGGCCCTCTCTGAGCCATTGCAGGCCCAAGGAAGGTCTTTCCCCCAAGAAGACTCTCCCGAGCCTTCAAAGGATGGAAGAGGGGCCAAAAAAGTTAGGAAACCTGCTCAGGAATGTGCTGAGTACCATTTGGGTGTGAAAATCATTAATCTCCATGGCTTCTTTCCACAAAATCCTAGAATTGGGAGTTTAGGATGGAGTATTTAGAATCGTTAGAAACTGGAGAGCAATAACGCCCGACTAAACTACAGATTCAAATATTCTACAGGATGTTGCTATCACAATTAAACGACGCTTGAAAGGTCTATAGGACTCCTAGTAAACTGCAAGTTGAACATGGGCCAAAAGTGTGATGCTGCAGCTACAAAGGCCAATAGGATTCTAGGCTCCATCAATGCAAGAATAGTTTCTAGATCAAGGGAAGTAATAGTGCCACTCTATTCTGCTTTAGTCAGGCCTCCCTTGGAATAATACTGTGTCCAGTTCTGGGCCCCTCAATTCAAAAAGGACGTTGACAAATTGGAGCATGTCCAAAGAAGGGCAACCAAAGTGGTGAAGGGTCTGGAAACCATCATGCTCTATGAGGAGCAGCTTGGAGAGAGCTGGTTATGTTTATCCTGGAGAAAAGAAGATAAAGAATGGATATGATAACCATGTTTAAATATTTGAAAGGGTCTCATGATGTGCAAGGAGAAGGCTTGCTTTTTGCTGCTACAGAGAAAAAGAGACACCACAACAGATGCAAGCCACAGGGGAAGAGGTTCCACCTAAACATTAGGAGGAACTTGGTGACAGTAAGAGCTCTTTGAGAGTGGAATATACTCCCTTAGAGTTTGGTGGAATCCTCTTATTTGGAGGTCTTTAAAGAGAGGCTGGATGGCCATCTCTTGGGGGTGATTTGAATGTGTATTCCTGCATGGCAAGATGGGGTTGAACTGGATGGCCCTTGTGGTCTGTTCCAACTCTATGATTCTATAATTCTAGTGGAACCAAAGTGACATGATAATATAGTATGAAAGGGCCCTCAGTCTTTATAGAAAGATCCATGGATTCAGGTTCCTTACCTACAGAAGCCACATTCTCATAATTGTCCATCATTACAGAATTGTACAAAAGTTTCTGGTTCTTCGTCAACAGATTCCATTCATCCTCTGAGAAATATACTGCCACATCGGCAAAGGTCACCTGAAATAGGAAATAGCCCTCATCCAGAGAGTGACTGAGCAAAAGGGGCGGAAAGCACATGGTGCATCCAAATATTATTTCATCAATTCAGAATTCAGTCCAGGAAATAAACTTTAAATTCTGTTAGCAAGAAAAAAGCTACTGCCTTTGAGAACAATTTGGTTTGAATCCTTTCAGTATAATAAACAATATAATTTAAGCCATGGCTGGGATATTGAGGATGGATTTGGATACTGACTATCCCAACACATATAGTACATTTAGCCATAAAAGAATTATGGTGCATTTAGACATTTCTCGCCACATTTCAGAGGCAAATGTCATTTTTAAAAAACAGTTCTGGGGAGCACTCTGGACTTGAGGGCCACTGGGCCCACCCCCAATTTAGATCCAGAAGTGGTCTCCCATATCCCCAACATTTCACAGATAGGAAAAGCAAGGCACTTGTGGACAAGCAACACTAGAAGGTGGTGAGGATGGCCAAAGTTGTTTATGAGGAAGATCACACAAGCTAGAAAGGGCACAGCAGTTTGCTTTCGCCTCAGCCTCCGACAAGGGAAGATCCTGGCAACTTATCTCCTCTCCTCTCCCCCCTTTTGAGTTGATGGGGTGCAAACACCTTGGAAGTCATTTTGGCAGCAACTGAAAAGAGCTGAGGAGAAAGGGAGAAAGTGGGAGGAGGAGAGAGAAACCATGACATTTTTGAAAGCCCCTGAAAAAGTAGTGTGACAGAGGATTAACCAGGACTTTCTCTGCCAAATTGGAACAATATGTTCTCCACTTACTTTCATGAGCTGCCCCAGCAGCGACACAAATGAAACTAATATTAAGGATGGCGACTCACCAAAGAGTTGTTTTTGGACAGCCTCTTTATCTTGGAGCCCAACTCCCTCTGCTTGGCCTCCGTGTTGGCCATGGGGGGGGAGGGGGTTTCCTGGTGGCCCTGCACTTGGGTCACTTCCAGCAAATATGCCCCTTAGCTGTGTAGAAGGAGACAGAGATGAAGTTCCTGAGAAAAGAGACTAGGGTTAGGCTTGGTTTGTCAAGAAATCCTGCATCTCTCAAAGACACAGAACAGCATGCTGCTAGTGAGATACGCAGGTGACATATGCCTCCTTTGGGCCAATGCAGAGGTGGGCATCCCTTTCCTCCCTCTTCACCAAACAAAGCCCC
>NW_024804636.1:0-5185 GCF_019175285.1 Sceloporus undulatus
TTTAGGCCCAGAAGAGATCTGTTTCAAAAACAGGAAGTGAACATGAGGTGGGAAATTTTCTTCTGAGTCTAAAATGGTGCAGAGGAACAAAACTTTAGTGAAGAGGCCCCGAGACCCCTTAGGAGATGCTCCCATCACTGTCGTGCAATTGCATGAAGATTTTCAGATGATGTCATGTGATGTTGTAATAATTGTGTCAATATCCTGTGAGTAAAGAAGAACTCTAGTGCCACTTTTTATTCAGGGGACTTTCCCATGAATGAAACGCAGCACTAGAATTCCTCTTTATTTGCAGGATAATGATGCTATTATCATGATGTCACGTGACATTATCTGAAAATCTTCGCGCAATTGCACAATAGTGACAGGAGCCCCCTGCTATGTTCCCATCACTTTTCCCCATGAGAACATCTCCTCAGTAGCAAAACAGTATGGGAAATACAACCAAGAAACACAGACCATGGTTTACATCTTGAGGCATCAAGATGATGAAAGTGAATTCAGTATGTGTTAATTATTAAATTAATAAATGTGGAAGATAATTTTGGACTATTGCCTTGAAGAAATAGGTATGCAAAATGTTATTATTCACTGCAAACCTCCTTTTCCTTAAAAATTAACAATGATGTGGTTTAAGGTGAATTGTTTGACAAAGGGCCCGAACAGACAAGCCAAAATAAAACTGCTTCGGGTCACTTTGGAGGTATGCTGTTTAAATGACACATATATCTTAAGAAGCCAGAAGCTGTGCCAAAGCTACCCTACAGTCCTTAGGACTGGAGCATGGCTTTGGCATGGCTTCCAGCCTCTTAGGATGCATGTGTCATTTAAACAGCACACTTCCAAATTGGACCAAAGCAGCTTTGTTTTGGATTGTCTGTTTGGGCCCAAAGTCCATTGGTTAGTCTTTTATTCTGGTTGTGAATGCCAGAAGGTTTCTGGGTTCATAAAAAGAGTTCCAACAACCTCTTGAGACAAAGGGTGTATGTAATCTTTATATGGGCTATAGTCCAAACACTAGTGAAAGTAGCAGATTGCTATTAGCTGTGGCAAATTTTGGACTCTGTCTGTACATATCTTTCTATCTTCTTAAGCTTTCTATTGTGCCTTGGATACTGATGTAATTCATGAGAAGAAAAGATAGACTTTCATTGCATCAGAAGGGAATGTTGATGCTTTCCAAAAACCGACATGTTTTTTTCAAGGCAGGCTTTGGATCTTCATTACAGTACTTTATAAGCAGCCTTTATTTAATATGGGTAACGGAGATGTTAAATAGGCAGGGGTAAATTAAGTTAGAAGAAAAATTGATATCAAATCTGCCATTATTTCCAGCTAGTGGTAGCTTTTGGCAGAGAGACAGGAAGGTGGTTAGAAGAACAAAGAAGGAACCTCCACAGTCAGCAGGAAACATGCTCCAGACTTTTCTGTTGGTTTTTCTTCTCATTCTCCCTTTCTCTCTTCCTCTCTCTTTTTGAATGTTGTTGTTTTTAGAGTTTATGCTTATGAAAAGGATCTGCTGTTCTTCATCCAAATCCTTCATCTCGTTCAATTGATTTCAGTGTAATTTCTCAGTAGTTAGTGAAAAAGTCAGACAAGAAAGTTTGGATAAATGCAGTGGTAAATTATCAAATGAGACCCAGCATACATATAACATTTCACACATAAGGCCTATATATATAAACATTGGCCTCCATAGACAAATTAGTCAGGCTCCCCAGACATCTTTTCTCAGACCTCCTCAGGTTTTGTAAGATTTCCATTTCCCTCTTACAAAACTCCCAGAATCTGACCAGATTAATTGTTGTTTGACTTTCCAGAACTTGGAGAACTAACCTTTTAGATAACAGTTCCCATAATTCGGGTCATGCTGGATGGGATTCTGGAAGTTTTAGTCCAAAATTCCTGTTTGTTACTTTTCTATCAAACACTACTCTTGCCTCCAACAGGCCACGTGTTTGACTATACACAAGTCATTCATTCCATTCATTCACCCATTCCCTGATCAATTCTTTCAGTGGCCCAGTGCTAAAGCACAATAAAGCTAAAACCCTGACAATTAAAAAATTAAAATGCAACAAATGTTATTATATTAAAAGTATGCAAAGTAATTCATAAGTAAAGCTACTTTTATGTTTTACACATTTATTAATTTTATTTATTTGATTTATATTCTGCATTCAAACACTACAGATAAAACAATCTGTAATTTAAATAATTTAAATTTAATTATTTTAAAATTAATTAAAATTAATACAAAAATTAAAAAAGCATTCACTTAAAAACATTAATTTATAAATTAGGAACTAGCACACTAGAAACCAGTTGAACTATCCCAGCCAGTTAAAAGCTGAAGGCCCATTTAAATAAGAAGAAACCAGAGGGTGTGGGGGGAGGCAGGGAGTTTTATAGCCTTGGAGGAGCCACTGGGAAGACTCTCACCTGAGTCCTCACCAGCTGTGGCAATGATGGTAGTGAGAGCAACAGAAAGCCTTATCCTCAAAGATTTTAAAACTTGGTAGGTTTATATAGGGAAAGAACAACTTTCAGGTAGCCTGGACCTAAGCCATATGAGACTTCATAGGTCGTAACTACACTGCCTATGAGATTGCATGTTCAGTTTAGAGAGCACCACAGAAACTGGTCAAGAATATTTATTATTATTATTATTATTATTATTATTATTATGCTTTATTTATATAGTGCTGTAGATTTGCCCAGCACTGTACACACAAACAATAAAATAGATCAGAGTAAACCTGGCCATAGTGTACAATCTAAGATTGTTGACTTTCCTGCTAGACCTTGGGAACTGGTTACTTTTTCAATTTCTGCCTTACCATTTTTATTGATTTGCTGGAGACATCCACTGCTAGCTTGTTAGAGGAGAGATCCTTGGAAGAAGAAATTACAAAAGAAGATTAGAAAGAGAAGCAGCTGAATTCACTTATACTTACAAATGCCAATCTACAGTCGGCCCTTCTTATACACTGATTTTTTATACACGGATTCAAGCATACACGGTTTGAAAATCTTCCAAAAAAGTATAAATTTACCTTGATTTTCCATTTTTTATAAGGGACACCATTTTGCTGTGTCATTATATTTAATGGGACTTGAGCATACACGGATTTTGTTATACACAGGGGATCTTGGAACCAAATCCCAGCGTATAACAAGGATCCACTGTATTAGCAAACATATGAACAAAGACAATGGCTTCATGTCACACTATATGTATTAACACAAGAGTCCTCAGTACTGCACATGTAACCAAAGGAGTCTTCTGAGAGAAGGTTTTGAACCCAAGGAAACTGACTTGCTAGTTTCGCATATCAACACTAACTGACAACTGTAACGATCTAAACAACCTGTTTCACCTTAAGCAGTCCTTTGAAAATTTAGAGCAAGAGTCATAATTTGCATCTTTCTGGATCATTTTACACTCTGTTCCTCTCCCACAACTGTATGAATATGCTTTATACCTGAGACCTTAATATCACCCAGTGCTGAAGTGCATTTATGTCTATGAAAGTGCATGCTGAAATTTTAAAAAAAATAGTCTAAAAAGATGCTGCTACGTTACTTCTCCCTCACTCTTCCTGTGAGAGACATAACACAGCTACTTCTTTGGAAGCTGCTATCACCCATTTCCCAATACCATTTGCAGAGATCAGATCTCCAACCTGAAACAAGTATACTCTGCTAGCTTTTAGGAGGATTGCAAAGAGTTGCACTTGTAAGTTAGCTGATATGTTTGGGGTTTCAGGACTCTTACAAAAATGTTTACATTTGGCTGCTGCAGCTGGCTGTGATTTCTGTATTCTGTTTTGAACAGTGGTGCATTAGCCACCCTGGGGGGATGTTTTGTGGTAAAAAAAGGCTGGCTTGGAAAATAATATAAAAACAAACAAACAAAAGCCCTGCACCTGTGTGCTCTTACAGTTCTTTGCAGCAGTATTCACAAACCTTTGACTTTTCGACCTTTTGTTATGTTACAATATGGAACTGAAACGGATTTAATTTACATTGTAACTACATGATGTACACAAGACACTGAACACTGTGAAGGTGCCAAATATTTTTTGTTGTGGCACCAAAATTAAGCAAATGAAAACAAACCAGCAGTTCTCATTTAAATAAAAAAATCCATTTCAAAAGAAAATGTGGAAATATCAAAGAGTCAGGGGAATATTTCTGTAAGGAATTATGGCCCTGTCTGCATGGGCCAAATAAAATTGTTCCCCACTCTTTTTGGCAGGGAGAATGAAGAACCCATGGCTCAAACAGATCAGAAAATGTCCAGCTTATTCAGCACCAGAACTGGGAGACACCCACCTTAGAATGGAGTAAAAAGCCTTAGTTTTTGCTCTGGAGGCCTGTGTTCCAACACCGGGTGGCTGTTTAAAATGTGTCCCACTTAGCCTCCAGCCACTGCTGCAGCCATCCAACCACTCTGACAGCAGGACAAGGATGCCTCATTCTGACCTCAGAGCAAAATGATCTGTGGCACCAGTGGATGCCCTAGAAGGATCAGTGGGATACATGTGTGATCAGCTACCCAGCATTCAAAACCTTTGTAATGGGGAGGGTCAGGGTGTCATGTCCCCCCACTGTTGATCTTATGAAGATGAAACAGACCTATTTGTCAGCCCTCTGCCCCCTTGAGAACTTGGCTTCATCTGATAAAACAGACCTACTTCAGCCATGTCTTCCTAGAGCTCAGTCTACCAATCACCTGAATGTTCCACAGGAGGAGCAGGTTGGAGCGAAAGCTCCAGGTCCTTGGGAAAGGTGACAGCTTTGGCATCTGGCACAAACCCAGTTTCTTCCCTGCAGGTGAAGTGAGAGAAAGCTGGGAAACACCCTCTTGAAATATGGCCTGAAATTGGTTGGGTCTGAGTCAGCCAGCTTTATAAGTCAAGAGCCGTTCCCCCTTTTGGTTGCTGGAAACAAACTTTGTTTCTCTCTCAGCTTGTGTCTACTGTGAGAGCTGATGCTGTTATTTATGACCCTGGACTGTTTCTTGATTCTATTATCTTGCTACTTGTGGACTTTGCTTGGATATATGTCCTCTGACCCTGGACTTTTTGTTATCAGATACTGCTCATTCCTTCACCTACTGCACAGTTGGCACTTGGCTTTCTCTTATAGCATGAATAATAATAATAATAATAATAATAAT
>NW_024804637.1:0-655 GCF_019175285.1 Sceloporus undulatus
TTCTCAACAAATGAGCCTCAAAGTGTCCCTTTTGTGCATCACACACAATCTGTGGGTGTGTTTCTGTCTGTGAGTAATGGAGGGAATGAGAAAAATAGAAAGGCAGGGAAGAGATGCTGTAGGTGAGATGCTGAAGCACAGCAGATGGCAAGATGGACAGTTGGAGAGCGGAGAGAGACAGGGAAGGGCATCAGGCATCTGGGAGCCAGGAGGGGAAGGCAGGGGCAAAACCAGGATTGCCTAGCTCTTTGCGGAGAGGAAGGGACCTCTGGAAAGGGCCAGGAGAGGGGCCTTGGGGATTGAGAGGCAGCCACCAACCTGATAGATTTTCAGAACTGAACTGGTGAGAACTAGCTCAGACCCTTGTTTTCAAACATCTTTAGGGGTTCCATTTAGCAATTCTGAGTAATATCTATGAAGGGTGGAAAGGGGGACACAAAAACTGCTTTTTCTCTAATGTTTCTTTTCCTACCTGAGCTTCCTTAGCTCCATGGTTGATTCAACAGGCCCTTTGTTACCCAAAATGCTGGAGTCTGGGGAGGACATTGCAATTGCTATGCTTTTAGGGGACTTTGGTACTTAGCTCAATAGAACAAAATAGTTTCACTGGGGCAACAGTGACCTCTGGATCCAGCTCAGCTATAGCAGGTCATTA
>NW_024804637.1:665-5183 GCF_019175285.1 Sceloporus undulatus
ATAATAATAATAATAATAATAATAATAATAATAATAATAATAATAATAATCTTCAGAGGCATTTGAAATAGGTTTTTGTGTTCTACTTAGGGGGAAATCAAAACACACACACATATATAAGTGTCCACGCACACATGAAAAAACTGGGTGACAAAGGTGGGAGTGGTGAATAGTGTATGGCTTTTCTAATGGTAAAACATTACCTAGATGGATCTTGATTCCAATTGCTGAGGGTCCAGAATGGGGAGAGAAGTCAGTAACTCCGGTGGCAAGTGGGGCTGGCAAGTGTAGTGAGGTGTTTACCAATGTAAACCAATGGGTTTCAACCAACTTGAATTCAGTAAGGTGTTTGACAGGGTTCCCCATGACATTCTTGCAAAGAAGCTAGTGAAATGTGGGCTAGACAATGTAACTGTTACATGGATTTGTACTTGGTTGACTGGCCGAACCCAAAGGGTGCTCAACAATGGCTCCTTTTCATCCTGGAGAGAAGTGACCAGTGGGGTGTCCAGTGGGGTTCTGTCCAGGGCCCAGTGCTATTCAACATTTTTATCAATGACCTGTGTGACAGAAATGGGGGCATACTTATCAAATTTGCAGATGACACTAAATTAGGAGGAGTAACTAAAGCCCCTGAGGACAGGATCAAACTTCAGAATGACCTTAATAGCTGGGCCAAAGGTAACAAAATGAAATTCAACACGGAAAAATGTAAGGTACTGCACTTTGGGCGGAAAAATGAAATGAACATATATAGGATGGAGGACACCTGACTGAATGAAGCTACGTGTGAAAGGGATCTGGGAGTCCAAGTAGACCACAAATTGAACATGAGTCAACAGTGCAATGCGGCAGGTAAAAAGGCCAGTGCAATTTTAGGCTGCATCAGTAGAAGTATAGTGTCTAGATGAAGTATAGTGTCTAGTGCCACTCTATTCTATTCTGGTCAGGCCCCACCTGCAATACTGTGTCCAGTTCTGGGAATGACAATTCGAAAAAGATGTTAATAAGTTGGAAAATGCCCAGAGGAGAGCAACCAAAATGGTGAAGGGTCTGGAAACCATGTCCTATGAAGAATGACTTTGGGAGGTGGGGATGTTTAGCCTGGAGAAAAGAAGGTTAAGAGGTGATATGAGAGCCCTGTTTAAATACTTGAAGGGATGCCATATTGAGAGGGGAACAAGCTTGTTTTCTGCTGCTCCAGAAAACAGGACCCAGAACAATAGATGCAAGCTACAGGAAAAGAGATTCCGCCTCAACTTTAGGAAGAACTAACTGACAGTGAGGACTGTTTGAAAGTGGAACAAACTCCTTCGGCGTGTAGTGGAGTCTCCTTCCTTAGAGGTCTTTAAACAGAGGCTGGATGATCATCTGTCAGGTATGCTTTGATTGAGATTTCCTGCATGGCAGGGGATTGGACTAGATGGCCCTTGCAGTTTCTTCCAACTCTATGAGTCTAGGAGTGTCTGTCTGCAACTGGAATGACGCTGAAGAATAGCCAGTTGGGGCTGATATTTATAGTGAATTTGTTGCTTGGGGGCGGAAACCGAGCATTCGAAAATGTTTAAATTGCTTTAGAATGTTTCCTTAGTGGGGAAAGGATTGTCTGAAACTGAAATAAATACAGTGCGTGCTTTTTGGAAATACTTCAGCCAAAAAGGATCATCACACCAGCTCTCAGGTCCTTCATGGCTCTGAACTCTGGTCTCATTCACAAACCAATATATAGCATTGTCTGAAGGCGACACTCCCAGAGCTCAACAATAACATAACAGAGTAAAGAAGCAAATCTCCAGATATAGGTATTGGCAATGCACTAACCACTTTCCCTCTTAAAAATAACTCACAGACGCAGTTGATTTCCTCCAAGTCCTTGGAGGTTCTTTAGCTTGAGTTGCAATAGAAAACAAATGTCTGACTATCTGCTTCCACTGATTTCCTTATGGCAGTTTGCCTACAATCTCTTCTTTGCTAGCGCTTATGAGTAAGGATACAATCATTATATGGATCTGGGGGCATCCAGAATGGGGTCACTCACACCATCTTTATTAATTTAATCTCAAATAGGGAGTGGTGAATGTGTGGCTAAATCTTGGGGTAACATCTTCCTCTCTTAACACTGAGATTCAGTCTTGCCTGTCATTGTCCTTGTTTACAGAAGAACATGTCAGCCACAAGAGAGTCCACACAAGAAAAACGTCACATAAATGCCAGCATTGTGGGAAAAAATTTACTTACAAGTCAGTCCTAGTCATGCATTGGAGAATCCACACTGGAGAGAAGCCATACAAATGCCAGCATTGTGGGAAATGTTTTTCTTGGAAGCCACACCTAGTGGTACATCAGAGAGTCCACACAGGAGAGAAGCCCTACAAATGCCAGCATTGTGGGAAATGTTTTTCTTCAAAGTCACACCTAGTGAGACATCAGAGAGTCCACACAGGAGAGAAGCCACACAAATGCCAGCATTGTGGAAAATGTTTTTCTTCAAAGTCAGACCTAGTGACACATCAGAGAGTCCACACAGGAGAAAAGCCATACAAATGCCAGCGTTGTGGAAAATGTTTTTCTCGGCAGTCACATCTAGTGATACACAAGAGAATCCACACAGGAGAGAAGCCATACAAGTGCCAGCATTGTGGGAAATGTTTTTCTCAGAAGTCAGACCTAGTGATACATAAGAGAATCCACACAGGAGAGAAGCCATACAAATGCCAGTATTGTGGGAAATATTTTGCTTACAAGTCAGTCCTTGTCAAGCATCTGAGAGTCCACACAGGAGAGAAGCCCTACAAATGCCAGCAATGTGGGAAATGTTTTTCTTTGAGGTCAAATCTAGTGAGACATCAGAGAGGCCACACACTGGAAAAGCCACACAAATCCCAGCAGTGAACTAACATTATTTTTATCAAGAAGGAATACAGAAAATCCAGGGGTGAAAAAATCCCTTATGATTTTGTTTGTAACATTTGTCTGTCCATATTTCTGTGGTTTGCTAGTGCATGTGTCTGTTTATGTTTGAAGGTTATATTTCGTTAAGTTTAGTTTCAATTGCCGTTAGTATAGATCATTGCTTTGGGATATAAATTTTGTTGGGGATTATAGGTTGTGGTATAGGTTAGCTAGATAGGGGGCCTGGGATTTGTTTGAGCTGTCAAGAATAGTTATGTGAATGATAGCTTTTACAATGTGTGGGATGTTGACTGAATAAAGTCTGGGGCTGGTATTAACAGAAAGTGGCTGGTTTCTGGGGATGCCAAAGGGAGCCTTGTTATCTGTGGGGCATAGACTTTGGGGATTGAAGATGGGGCTAGAATTTGGAGAGGGTACAGTTTTAGGTTTTGAGGTTTTAATGTATTCTTTGACTTGGGGTGGGCAGTTCTCACTTAATTTCTATGTGTTCTGAATAAAGTTCTTTGCTGTTTCAACACACTGGACTCTTTGATGTACGGAAGTTCTGAATTTGCACAAAACTGACTCTTTCTTCTCTGTTCAGTCCTCCCAGCCATAAGAAGCAAACACACACACACACATATACACACACCCACACCCACATGGACAGATAGAGTTATATATACAAAGCAGATCCTTCCTTCCCTGTCTTTCCCTCCTGAGTCCATCTCCTTAGCTTGGGCTGCATTCCGGCATCCTCCAAGTCTCCTCAGAAGAAGAAAGGAAAGAAAGAAGAATGGAAAGGGAAGCTGCTGCAACCCTCGCACTCTTTCCCTTCCCTCAAAGGCTGCCAGCAGAATAAATAGCAACAGCAAGGCCCTGGTGATCCCTGCGCATGCTTGGGGGGGGGGGAGCCCTTTGGGTGTATCTGTGAATGCACTGTCTCAGCCCCTGAAACCATTGCTGCCCTCACAGACTGTTCGGAGGGAGGGAAGGAGGGAAGTGGGGAGAGCCCTCCTTCATTCAGAGGAATGGCTGGAGGGTCTTCTGGGGGGCCCTTGGGGGTTATAAGAAGGAAGGAAGTCCCTCTTATCCCCCCAAAGAAAGACAGCGGTCCTGCCAGGCATCCTCCTTTCCTTCCCTGCCCCTCCTTGGAGGATTCCTTGGGGCCCAGATATGTTTTATCTTTATCAACAACAAAGATGACCCTAGCAAAAGAATGGAGACAAACGAAAGTTCCTGAAGTAGAAGAACGGCTGTTGAGACTATTTGATGCATTGGAAGCAGATAAACTCACAAGGATCTTACAAGAACAAAACAAAACAAAAATGTATAGATTGATAGAAGACTGGGAAAGTGCTAGACTATATCAAAAAAGAAAAGAAGACTGAAGGGCATACAATGGATAAAAAGAAAACAAAGACACAGCAAAGAACAATAAACTTTGGAAGTCTTTTAGTCTGTTGTGGAATCTGAGCTTGGATGTATGGTGAGTTTGGATGTAATTTAGTATGTTTTACAAGTTTTGTTGCTTGTGAATATTTGTATTTGTCAAGTCTTTTAATTCTATCTGTGTTATTGTTGTTGGTCCTATATGGTTTTCTTTTCCTTTTACCAATAAAGTTT
>NW_024804638.1:0-4728 GCF_019175285.1 Sceloporus undulatus
ATCGAGTTGACCTTGGGAATGAAGGTCGGATCTGGTCTCAGCAGAACTGAGTCGGGCCGGATGATGCAGAGCTCACTTCTCACTGACAGGGCCCCGATCTCGGAGACTCTTCGGGCAGATGTAACTGCCGTTAGAAAGAGAGTCTTGAAGGTGAGGAACTTTAGAGAGGCCTCCCTCATCGGCTCGAAGGGTTGGATCGTCAAGGCTTTGAGAACTGTGTGGAGGTCCCATGAGGGGAAGCGGTGTCTAGTCGGGGGTGCTCTGTTGGAGACTCCCTTGAGCAGCCTTCTGACGTGAGGGTGACGGGAGATCTTAGCCGCTTGGTCGTGCGGCAGGATGGAGGTAATCGCGGCCACCTGTCTCTTTACTGTGTTAGGCCTGAGGCCTTGGGTGATGCCATCCTGGAGGAACTGTAGGAGTGTGGAGACCGTGATCCGGATGAAGTCTTTCTTTTTGCGCTTACACCATCTCTTGAACGCTGTGAAGGTGTATTCGTAAATCTTAATGGTCGATTGGCGTCTAGATGCCAGGATCGACTCTATCACCTCAGAGGAATAGCCGTATTTGGTTAGCATGTTCCTCTCAATTTCCAGGCGTGAAGCTGAAGCCAGGTCGGGTCTGGGTGGTAGACTTGGCCCTGCGACAGCAGATCTGGTCTGGTTGGGAGAGGAAAATTTTGAGTTGACAGGTTGAGGAGCTCTGAAAACCACGGACGCCTGGGCCAAGCTGGAGCTATCAGGATGACCATTGCTCTGGTCCTTCGGACCTTGGACAGAAGTTTTGTCAAGAGCGCTACTGGAGGGAAGGCATACAGGAGTCCCTCCGGCCAGCGGCACGTCAGCGCATCGAAGTCTTCTGCCCCCTGGGTCCTGAACCTCGAGATGAACCTGGGAGTCTTGGCATTGATGGGCGAGGCGAACAGGTCCATTATTGGTGGACCGAATATCTCTACTATGGTCTGGAACACCTCTGGGTGTAGGCTCCATTCTCCTTGATCGATGTCTGTTCGGCTTAGCCAGTCGGCCTTGGAGTTTAGTTGACCCTGGAGATGTTCTGCGCGTAGAGATAGCAGGTTGGTCTCTGACCATGTCAGCAGCAGCTGGGCCTCTTTCATCAGGGTTTGTGACCTTGTTCCGCCTTGGCGGTTTACATGTGCCTTGGCGGTGATGTTGTCGGTCCGAATGAGGACTGACTTGTGACGCACTATCGTTATGAAGGATTGGAGGGCCAGTCGTATCGCTCGAAGTTCCAGCCAATTGATGCTGTGGGACTGTTCTTCCGACGACCATCGTCCCTGGGCCAGTTGGGACCCGCAGTGGGCTCCCCAGCCCCGGAGGCTGGCATCTGTGGTGATCTGGATCCCCTCTGTCTCCCAGATGGGGCGGCCCCTGGATACTGCCTGGGAAGTCCACCACCTGAGAGACTGCCGAACCTGGTCGAGTATCTGTATCTTGCGATGACTCCTCTGGGCGATGGCCTGCTGGTGTGGGAGAAGAAGCCATTGGAGAGGCCTGGCGTGGAACCTCGCCCAGGGTAGGCATTCGATAGCTGCTATCATCAATCCCAGGAGGCGAGACAGTAGCTGTAGGCTGGCTCGAGGCGATCTGAGCGCTCTCAGGGCTGTCTTTCGAATGGTCGAGATCCGCTCCGGAGTCAGGCAGACCGTCCCCGAGCGAGTGTCTATCAGAGATCCCAGGTGGAGGATCTGTTGACTGGGCTGAATGGAGCTCTTGTCCAGGTTGACCAGAAATCCGTGGTCCTCCAAGGATCTGAGGACTCTGGCAGTGTCCCGTACGGCCTGTTGGATAGAGGGGGCCCTGATTAGGAGGTCGTCCAGGTATGGGTGAACGTGGATGCGCTGGGTCCTCCAATGGGCGACCAGAGCCACCATGATTTTGGTGAAAACCCTGGGAGCGGACGAGAGGCCAAAGGGGAGTGACCTGAACTGGAAATGGCGCCTGCCATATTTGAACCGGAGAAAACGACGAGAGGAGGGGTGGATCAAAATATGGAGATAAGCATCCTGGAGGTCTATAGAGGAGAGGAAGTCGTTGGGCTGAAGGCTGTCCAAAATAGTCTTGAGGGTCTCCATCCTGAACTTTTTCTTGCGTATGAACTGGTTGAGAGGTCTTAAGTTCAAGATGGCTCTCCAGGTCCCGTTCTTTTTGGGTACCAGAAAGAAGGTGGAATAACAACCCCTGCCTCTCTGGTCTATTGGGACTTCTTCGATGGCGTTGACAGAGACCAGGCGGTCGATGGCTTCCAGTAGGAGGCGGTGTTTTTCGGGATCGCTTGATTTGGGGGAAGGGATGAAGAGGTCTCGAGGTGTATGGAGAAACTCTAGTCTGTATCCCTCGCGGACGGTGTCGAGAACCCATCTGTCTGTAGTGGAGTCCTCCCAAATCGTAGCGAATCCCTGAAGGCGACCCCCTACTGGTGGGGCCCCGTCATGCTTGTTGGTTTGTTTGGTGTTTGGAACCTCCTCCACCCTTGGAGGGGAAGGTGGATCGGCCTTGTTTGTTGGACTTAGAGTCCCCCCAGCGAGGCTTGTTATGCCTAGACTCCCTGGCTTGAAAGGAGTTGGAAGGAAAGAAGGAGCGCGAAGAGCGAAAGGAGGAAGATTTTTTGAACTGTCTTTTATCTTCTCTCTTTTTTGTTGAGGGCAAAGCTTTCTTTTTATCCTTTCCCTCAACTAACACAGGGTCTAAGGACTCTCCAAACAGCTTGGAGCCGAGAAAGGGGGTGAAGGCCAAATTTTGTTTAGACCTGGAGTCTACCTGCCAGTTCTTGAGCCAGAACTGTCGTCTGACCGCCACGGCTGCCGCCTGTGCCCTGGCACATTGTTGGATGGTGTCCAACGTGCAGTCGGCCCCCAAGGCCAAGGCCTTAGAGATCTTGTTAATGGTTTGTCTGACCTTGGTGTCTGTGTGAGGGAGGAGTTCTAGAAGTTCCTTGGACCACTGGAGGGAGGCCCGCATTACCAAGGAAACAGTGGTCGCCGCCCTAATGGCAGTTGAGATAGCCTCGTGGGTTTTTTTTGAGTGCTCCCTCTGCCCTCCTATCCTCTGGATTTCTGAGGGTGTCCTCGCCATCCCTAGTGAACACAGCGGAGGAAACCAAAGCCGACACCGGAGCGTCCACCAGGGGGACCTTGAGGCTATCCATCACACCCCGTTGGAGGATGTAATGTTTACGAATGGCGCTATGATTGGGCCTGGATGCTGCTGGCTTGCTCCATTCGTCCCTAATGATTTGCATAATATTGTAGGGACAAGCAAGCTCCTGGACTGAAGGGGCTGAGACTGGGAAGAGCTCCTCGCCCACCCTAGGAAGGTCTGAGTCAATGTTTGGAGTCTCACTGGATGGTACAGTGATGCCCAGAGTTTTAATGGTTTTCTTAATAAGGGGTGGATAGTCTTCTGGCCTGAGGAGACGAGAGGACATGGGGGTGTCTCTGGGCTCCTCTCCCTCATCTTGAGAGAGTTCACCCTCCTCAAATTCAGAAACCTCGGACTCTAGGGCTATGGGGGCCCCTTCGTCCTCCGAGGATTGTGATGGGGACCTCTTTCTATTGGACGACTCCCTTGCATATCTAGTTCTCTTGGCTGGTGGTTGATGGGAGTGATCCGATTCGGAGCCTGAATCGGAATAATCACCGTGCCTCGATCTAGAGGAGGAAGGGTGATCCAGGGATCTGGGGCCCGAGCGGTCCCTAGGGGCAGCCTCGCCACCTTCCCTCTGCGTGCCTGACTCAAGCGGTGGGCCCTTAGAGAGAGAGTTGCTGGAGCAGGAGCGGCTGGCTGAGCCCCTGTCTCCAGAATGGGGGGACCGGCGCCGCTTGGGGCCGCCGCCATTCCGGTCGCCCGTGGCGTCCTGTCCCCCGCTAGAGGCCGCTGTGCGGCCCCGTGACCCCCTTTCCGGGTCACGCGGGGCGTGGCCGCCGCCCTCCCTGACCTCCGCGGCAAGATGGCCGCCCCCATAGAGGTCCACGTGGCCAAGATGGCCGCCGCCATCGCGGCCCACGTGGCTGGGATGGTGGCCTCCAGCGGCAACCGCCTGACCGCGCGGTCTGGCGCCGCGGCTTGGGGGAGGAGAACCCGTCCCCCCGGTGGGGAACCACCCGAGAGTGGGAGCCGCCGGCCAGGGGAACCCCCATTGGGGCCCGTAAAACCCCTCCCGATCACCTGGATTGGACGGCGGTCCTGAGGAGGTGGAGGGGGCTTGAAAGAAGGACCCCGGCCAGCCAAAGAAGGGGGGGGCAAAACGGGGGCATGAAGGGTCCGTTCCCCCACCCTGGCGCTCCCCTGGGGTCTCCCTCGTCTGGCAGGGGGTCCTGGGAGCCCCTGGTAGAGGGGTCTGGGGGGAAGCAGGGCCAGCGAAGCCCCCGCGGAGCTGGGTGGCTTACCTCTTCCCCCTGTGTGCTCTCATCCGCCGGCGATGCAGGCTCACCCTGAGCCAACCCTGACCGGGTCGGGTGAGGGGCCCCGGCTCTATCAGCGGGCTGTGAGGCAGCCGCCTCCGCCCGGCGCGGCCGCGCCTCCACCCCCTGGCCGGCTTCCGTGGCCATGGTCCCTGGGCAGGCATCCGGCAAAGCCGGGGCAGGCCCGGACCGGGTGGGGGCTAGCTCGCCCTGTGCTCTGGCCTCTTCCCCGCTCGCCATGGAGGAGGGGGGGAAGGTAAAAGGGAGAAAAGGCAAAAGGGAGGAAAAAGGAGGTTTTTTTTTTTTTT
>NW_024804638.1:4828-5181 GCF_019175285.1 Sceloporus undulatus
GGTTTTTTTTTTTTTTTTTTTTTTTTTTTTGGAGGAGAGTAGAGGAAAGGAAAAGGAAAAGGGGAAGAAGAAATCAAGCCAGGCAAGTCTGGGGGAGCTAATCCGGAAAAACGAAGAGAGAATTGTAGAAAGCGTCCTACTTGAAGCAAGGCAGGAAGCAGACTGAGGAGTGCTAGGGGTCGCTCCGCCCACGATGGTGGGGTCAGGCCCTGGCCTTTTGTTTTTAGAGTTTTTGTCCTGCCTACTGGAGCCTATGCAGGCGGAGCTACCCAACGTCAGGATGACCGGCCCCCTTCTCTGCTGGGAAACAGAAGCAGAAAATCAATGCAGCTTTAGGCATGCTTGTGCACTCT
>NW_024804639.1:0-5181 GCF_019175285.1 Sceloporus undulatus
ATATAGCCCTCGGATATGATTCTGCTTTAACTGGGATGGTTCCAGCTTTTAGCATCCTGCAATTTGCTGTTTACAGAAGAATATTTACAACTCCCAGCTAGAACACTACAATGCATTGTTGTTGTTGCTGCTGCTGTTGCTGTTTTTGATGTGTGCTTCAAGTCATTTCAGATTTATGGTGACCCTAAGGCAAGACTATCACAGGGTTTTCTTGCAAGATTTATTCAGAGAGGTTTTTGCCAGTGCTTCTCTCTGAGGATGAGAGAGTATGATTTACCTAAGGTCACCCAGTGTGTTTCCATGGCTGAGCAGGGATTCAAACTCTAGTTTCCAGAGACATACTCCAGTGCTCTAATCACTATGCCATGCTGGCTCTACCAGACTACAAATCCCAGGATTCCACACGATGAAGCCCTGGTAGTTCAGAGGAATCATAGTGCTATATTTGTGTTGGGTAAAACACAACCATAAACTGGGCTGAGTTAGATTCACCACAACATACCCTGAAGCGGAGGACTAGACATTATTTCTTACCCATGGGAACTGTGGTTGTGTAGATCCAGGCTCACACCAAGCACTATCAACTAGACTCACCTGAGATTCCACCAGCAGCATGGATACCCAGCATGGCGCCAAATCCAAATCCCAGATTGATGCTTAAATACTCCCCAAAGTTCTTCCTTCCCAATACCACCTGGGCAACACTGCCCATGCCAAAAAGCTGTTGGAAAGAACAGAGAGAGAGATAGAGCCATGTCCGTCAAACCATCTGCCATTTTTGATCCACTGGTCCAGGAACAAGAATGTTAGCTGATAAAGGGAAGCCACTCTGCATAACCTTTCCATACTCAAAAGTCAAAGGTCTAATTCTCTTCATCTCCAACTAAAGGACAGCTAAGAGCATTGGGAATTATCTTGTTGGAGAACAAAGAACAGTCAAGGGATAAAAGTACAACCATGTTCTAGATCAAATGGTGGATTAATTAGTGTAGTGAGAATTTGGAGCCAAGGAGCTCTGATAGTTTAAGAACCTACAAATCCCAGGATTCCACAGAGTGCAGCCATGGCAGTTAAAGTGGAATCATAGTGCTATAATTATTAATTGAGAAGAGGGACACAGTAGTGAGACCAGGAAACACCATTCTCTCTCTTCTTCTTCTCCTTCTCCTCCAGAAGAGGCAATTCACCTTTATATAGATTGCAGTCACCTTCTAAAATTGTTTTAAAATACCAGTTTTGCTTTGTTTTTGCCAAACCACTGGTGCTAATCTGGCTACTTCTGGACTTTTCTCTTTCCCACCTCATTTCAGGAGCATTTCTGGCATGCAGCGTCCAGAGCAGTGGCATCACTTCCTTTGGTGTCATCTGGTGCAGTTGCCCAGAAAGAGCTGCAGGCCTAGCTTACTTGCCCATCCAGCCAACCACCATCTGCCTGGCCAGACCACTGTTGGGGGTGCAGTGCCATGGTCTCTGGAGGTCCTGTTCAATGTCTGGCATGGGTGCCTCACCAGACTCTGAATGGAAGGCACTGCCCTGTCAGCAGCAAAGCCCTTTCTCACTCACCCAGCAGCTGTGCCAGTGCCGCTGGCCAAATTACCCAACAGGGTGACACCCCCTCTAGAGTTTCACTCACTGCAGTCTGCACACACACACACACACACACACACCCCGGTAATGACATCTCTTCTCCAGAGGGTATCAAGGTTGAAAATTGGTCCCCAAACCCACCACAGTTGCCCAGCTCTTTTGTACTTTCTCCCTCTGTCGCAATGCAGCATTTCCTCCATCACGTCCCTCTCCCCATTTTCTTCCCTAGGTGAAAAGCCTCAGTTGCTTCCATCTTTCTGGGGGAGAGAAGATGCTTCAAACCCCTCATTGTTCTGGAAAGGGAGAAGCCAGGGCCACTACAGCTTTTATGATAATGGGAGACAAACCATGTAAGAGCCCCAACTCATCTCTAGCAACAACAACAACAACAACAACAACCTTCCTTAACCTGCATCTCTTTGATCCCACTTTGAGTGCCATGACTGCAACCAATGATGTTTGGGGGATTGTAGTTTGGTGAGGCACTAGGCCAGAGAGCCCTACTGCCTTATCAAACTATAAATCCAAAGTTCCCATAGGAGACAGCCATATCAACGTGTCCAATTGTTCAATGTAAAGAAGAAATGGGTGGTAGCACAGTGGTAGCACTATGGTCTCTTTAGAGCACCTAGGTCTCTTTCACACAATGCAGTGATTGCACTATGATTTCTCTTTAATTATCATGACTGCGTCATATGGTATCCTGGGATTTGTAGTCTGGTGAGGTACTAGAGCTTTCTGACAGACAATTCTGAATATTTCACCAAACTACAAATTGCAGGATTCTATAGGAAGCAGCCAAGGAGATGCTACAACTGTACAGTATGAAAGAAACCTAGGGGCCTTTTACATTATACAGTTATAGCACAATAATTCCACTAACTGCCATAGGTCCATCCTATGGATTCCTGGGATCTGCAGTTTGGGGGAAGGGGCATTTAGAATTCCCAGCTGTTTCACTGGATTACAAATCTCAGGATTCCATAGGATGCAGCCAAGGTGGTTAAAGTGGAACCATAATACTATCATTGTGTAGGGTGAAAGGTAAGCTTGCTAGATATCAGGGCTCACAGTTTTTATGGGTCACCTCTAGGGAAGAGAGAAGGCTGCATGCAAATCTTCAGTCAGGCAAAGAACATTCTAGCTGGTTGTGCAGCTTATTGCACCTTGCAAAGTTTAACTGATTTAAACAAATGCTGCAATCTGTAAAGACACTTAATTTCCAACCAGTCAAACAGGGTGTGCATTTATCTGTGTTTGAATGGTAAATTCTGAGTAACTGTGGTTGCTGGTTAATGTGTCGTGCTTAATGACATCACCAGGCCCAACAGTTGTTGTGTGCCTCCAAGTCATTTTTTACTTACGGAGACCCTAAGGTGAATCTATTATAGGGTTTTCTTGCCACATTTCTTCAGAAGGGGTTTGTATTGCCATCCTCTGAGGCTGAGAGCATGGGACTTAACCACGATCACTCAGTGTTTTTTGTGGCTGAGCGGGAATTTGAATCTTATCCAATGCTCAAACCACTACACCACCAGGCCCTATTCCTATGGTATCATCAGGAGCTATTCTTTTGTCCCAGGACTTGGAATGATGCAGAACTGGCAGTCCTAAGGGTCCCTTAGAATACTAGGAACCTGACAAAGCATATCAAAGAACTTTGCCATCTCAGAAACAATAAATTCTGCCCCTTTGTCCTGGGCAATCTAGGGACTCCACTCATTAACCTGCTCTCCTCCCCTTCTCATGAACTAGCCTTGCCTTCTCCTTGGTCAAAGGTGACTCTCAGCACCTTTGGACACG
Source organism: Sceloporus undulatus (assembly GCF_019175285.1). Classification (NCBI taxonomy): domain Eukaryota; kingdom Metazoa; phylum Chordata; class Lepidosauria; order Squamata; family Phrynosomatidae; genus Sceloporus; species Sceloporus undulatus. Next base: position 3,391 of record NW_024804639.1, read on the forward strand.
CTTCCTTTGGGTACGCTCTTTCCATGCACAAGAAAGAAGGGCAAATGTGCCCCCAACTTTGCTGTTCCTCCAACCAAAGCCTCAAACCTCCTCTCCAACTCTGGACCAGTCTCCTTCTCACCATCAAAAGGAAGGTTCCTAGGGCCTCCGCCAAGCCTTGTCGGACTGTCTCACTCCGGATCATCACCCAGCTGATGGCCTTGTCCAGCATCTTGAGCCCAGACATCCAGGAAATTCAGCTCCTGTTGAGAAGACAGAAATCACGATAGAAGAACACCTCTTCACTGGTACACATAGCACCATCCTTTTAACCCCACCCTGCCTGGGCATCTGACTATTGTGAGGATCTCGTTAATGTTAACAAGACAATTAAGTTGCAGAGTCCACCTCTCCTCCCTCCTCCTTCGTTTCTTCCTTCCTTCCTTTTCTTTTCCTTTCTTTCTGCAATTCTCTGCCCTGTGAACCCTAACAGCAGTATTTATGTTCCAAGGCTTATGTCATTTTCTCTGCTGGGAAAGAAAACAGACCTGCCTTAAAGAAAGCCAGGAAAAGTGAAATCTGTCCTTTGGAAATGGAAGGGAAGGAAACCCAAATCAGTAAGTTTTAATGCTGCCTTGTCTTTAAAAACAACAATCCAAAGGAAAATGTCAGCTTGCAATGGCTCTTCAGCACTGAACTCCAGAACTCATCATTCCAAGAGATCGTATCACCTAGAACCACTTGGATTCCCAGTGATTGGGCAGTATATAAATAAATCCTATTATTATTATTATTGCCAAAAAAATTTGCGTGTCTGGAAAATTATGTCAATTGCAATGCTTTCTAAAAAGAGGAAATAAATTCTAGAATTACAGGGTGATATGTTTATCTAAAAATAGAAGAAGGAACACAACAAAGAGGTAATTCTGTGCAGATGAGTTTGCCTTTTTTCAGGATTATGGTAAGGAACAGCAGTGGCCTTCTGATGTAAAATGTGTGTTTACTGTTTTGCAACTGTGCATTGCCTTTGGCAGATGGAATAGTGGAATAACTTCCCAGTGCCTGTTCTAAATATCATTCTTCTGCTAAGAAAACTTTAACGATAACATGATTGCCATGATCTTAGATGGTTAGTGTAAGGATAACTTAAGAATTTCTGTTATGGCTCCCCTGTAGAAATAATGCAGTTCGACACCATCTTAACTGCTATGATTCCATTGTACAAAATCCAGGGATTTGTAGTTATGTGAGGCACCAACATTGTTTAGCAGAGAATGCTAAAGACCTTGCAAAACTACAATTCCCAGGATTCTCTAGGATGGAGCTACAGCACTTAAAGTGGTGTCGAGCTGCATTATTTCTATTGTTAGATATACCTTTGTTCCAGGGCTCACTGTTGCACTGCAATAGCACCTGAATGGCTGTCCCGCTACTGAGGGCAGGCACTGAAAATGTGACTGGCTATGACCCCATAGCCAGACATGCAGACCAATGGCATTTTCCAACAAGATGTGCTGTTGCGTGCCGGAGGTTTCAGCCAATGATGCTTCCCAAATCTCCCCCTCTGCTCTCCACCAGGCACTGAATGGCCATGGGGGTGCTATAAGAGCCCATGGTGAGTCCTGGGAGGAAGCTTTAGATGATGTGGAAAAGGAAAGAGAAGGCCCCCCAAAACGAGCTAGTGTGGTGTAGTGGTCTAAGCATTGGACAAGGACACTGGGAGACCAGGGTTTAAATCCTGGTTCACCTATGGAAAACCACTGGGTAATAATAATAATAATAATAATAATAATAATAATAATAATAATAATA
>NW_024804640.1:0-5177 GCF_019175285.1 Sceloporus undulatus
TTGCCTTAGATGCTTCTGCAAAAAACCACACAACACCAACTTGGAAGAAAGGCCACAACTTTATTAGCAAGCCATTGGTATGGGTTGGCACAAAGCATAAGGTCAGGATCTGCGAAATCAAACAACCCGATGTTGTCTGATTAACCAACCTGGCACCCACCAGGCGCTTGGGATGACCTAGGGGCTAAGGAACACAAATTGACCGCAAACCATGCCATGCGTTCACATATTCACTAAGCCCCTAGTCATCGGGAGGCGCACCCGCGTTATGGCCCCCGCAATGGCCATACGCCTGCCCAATTCGCCCCCGGGTACCTAGTGACTCCCAGACCAGAGCACCATGGCCCTGGTACCTACACCGTGCCGATCCTGGCCTATGCTGCCGCCACAAAAGGCCTACACCGAAGGCCTACCGCCAACCCTGCCAAGAGCGATGCTAATGATTAGTGCAATGGTCCAAGTGCGGACGGACATAACCAGCATAGGCCTTAGATCTCCACCTTCCAATTTTTTGGATGTCCTGCGCGGGCAAGCCTGCCCTGGAAGCAGCCGTGGCAGCGCCTATGCGAAAAGAATGACCTCCAAATTCCTCAGCTGGGAGCCCCAAATTTTTTAAAGTCATTCTTAGCACCGAAACAAATTGGTATCTGGTAAGCGGTGATCCATCTAAATGAACAAAAAGAAATCCAAAACCCATAGGCCGAATCCTCCAATAAGATCGAAGGGCCTTAACAGCACAGACAGGTGAGCCACGTAAGCGATGCAACACCACAGTCTGACCAGCTCCCAATTGGTCGCACTTGGACCGGCGAACCATAAAAGAAACACTGTGCTTTAAAAAAGAGATGTCAGAGGCACCCAAAGCCCGCCCTGACATATCGCTCTTGGACCCAGCCACCAATTCTCCCAATCTGAAGGCACCAAAGAAAGCGACCGTAAATGCTGCATGAAACAGTTTGAATTCAAAACGAGATGAACAAACAACAGGTAAATGCATATACAATTTGCATAACAATTGAAAACATATAGGGCGCCGTACATCTTTAGTAATCGCATGAGCTCTTCTCCATCCTTCGACAGCCCTTTTTACCAGAAAAGAAGCGCAAGGGTCACAAAAACCACCTGCCTTTGAAAAGAAAGAAATGCCAGCTAGATGAATGGCCATAGTTTTGGGAGCAATGTTATTGTGCCTAAGCCAAACCAAAAATTGCAAAACCACTTCTGTGGTAACCGGCCAACAAGGCTGTAAAGCTGCTTCACCAAAAAACTGAAAAAGTTTCTTTAAAGCATTCTTATAGCTCTTAAAAGTAGATGGAGCAATGGAACCCAAAATGCCTTCTATTATTTCAGACATCCAACCTCCCACATGGACACTGGAAACTGGGTAGGTTGAAGATCTGCCTCTGGGGCCAACAGACGAAACCGCTGAACCTGGAATCGAGAAATCGCATCAGCAATATCATTTTTTAATCCTGGGACATGTTGAGCTGTGAAAGAAATATTGTTAACCAAGCAACACAAAACAAATTTCCTGACCAAACCCATGACCCTAGTGGATTTAGAGGTTTGCTTATTAATGACAGCCACCACAGCTAGGTTATCGCACCAAAAACACACCTTTTTGTTGGAAAATTCGGCACACCAAATGTTGACTGCTATAACAATGGGAAAAAGTTCCAGGAAGGTCATATCTCTTAAGATATCTGACCCATGCCACTCTTCAGGCCATTTTTCGACACACCAATGGCCTTGAAAATAAACACCAAAACCGATGCTTCCAGCAGCATCAGAGTGGACTTGCAAGTTATCTTCCAGACACCAAGATTTTTGCCAGATGGCAATACCATTAAAGCCATTTAAAAATTGCAACCAGATTCTCAGGTCCTCCTTGATTTGACTGGTAATGCGAACGTGATGATGCAACAGCGTGGGGCCAGCCAGGGATCTAGCAAGCCTGGCACAAAAGGCTCTGCCAGGAGCCACCACTTTGCAAGCAAAATTCAAATGCCCCAATAAAGACTGAACTTGTTTTAACTTAAGCTTAGAAGCAGCCAAGGCATGTTCCAACAAACCACACAGATTGGCAACCTTTTCTTGAGGCAAAGAGGAAAAACCCTTAACATAATCCAAGTGAATACCTAAAAAAGACATAGCCGTAGCAGGGCCTTCCGTCTTATCTGCTGCCAGGGGAACCCCAACCTCAGCTGCCAACCCAGTGAAGGCATTTAACAGATCAGAACACTTGGTGGAGTTTGCAGGACCCACAAACATAAAATCATCCAGATAGTGGGTAATCAAAGGGGAAGAGGCTCTGCGTTTTAACTCCCACTCCAAAAAGATGCTAAAAGACTCAAAGGCTGCACAGCTGATAGAGCAGCCCATAGGCATGGCCATGTCAAAATAAAATTTTCCTTCGAACTGGAAACCTAAAAATTTGAAATCTTCAGGATGAACCGGAAGGAGTCTAAAGGCCGACTGAATATCACACTTGGCCATAAGTGCACCTTTTCCACACGCCCAAACGAGTCGGACCACATGATCAAAGGACGCATATTTGACGGAACACAACTCCTCTGGGATCGCATCATTCACCGAAGACCCTGGAGGGTAGGAAAGGTGATGAATGATTCTAAATTCCCCAGGTGCTTTCTTGGGCACCACACCAAGGGGCGAAATATGAAGATTATCAAAAGGGGGAACATCAAAGGGACCGGCCACACGTCCCGCCTGGATTTCCTTGTTGATCTTAGCCCTAAGAACCTCAGGCATGGATCTAGCAGACAACAAATTATTTGGGAAATGATGTGAAAGTGGGGCTTGCACCGGGATCCTAAATCCAAAGAAAAAACCATCAGCCAAATAAGAAGCAGCTTGCTTATTAGTGTAAGCTGACAATAAAGGGAGAAGTGCACTGGTATTTACGGGCATAAAAGCCATGTCTGATACCTGGGTTGTAACCTTAGCGACCTGTTCATTTTTGGCTCCCTGCAGCACCGGCATTTGTGCCCCCGAACTTTCTCGTTTGCCAGTGGTCGCGGAGGCAGGGCGCCCAGCTCGAAAGGGCTGAGCAGCTGGCACAGGGCGGGAACACGATGACCTAGGATGAGACCCTCTACAACTGCTACAACAATGTTCAAATTTACAATTTGTGCGAGAACAACGTCCAGCATTATAGTCCCAACAAGATAATTTCGCGTCCTTCTTAACCTGTCCTTTCTGTGGGCCCTTGAACCTAGCAAGGGTGCCCACCTCTAGCAGCCAAATTTCGTTATGGAGCAAGTCCCAACGCTCCCGTGAATTCTGCGATGCATGTTGACGAAAGGCCGCATCGTAGGCAATGGCAGCAGCATCACCTGCGAATGTCCTTGCACGCAGAACATTCAAAAAATGGCTGTCCAAATGCCAAGCACGTTCAGGGAAGGCCATGGAAACCACAGCCTTGAAGATAACAAAACCCTCTAACCAATTGGAAAAGGTGGGCTCAACAGGAACCGCCTTTGGCTCGTGCTTACTAGTCTTTGTTGAAGTGACAGCCACAGCATCTTTTCCTTTAGGTTGAAGAAGGGTAAAAACGTCTACATAGCAACCCTTCAGGATATTCTTGCGCACCTTCTTCGATAAATGTGCGCCAGGTGGACGCTCTCCAGGAGAGCAAACAGGAAAATCCGCTGCACGCGGATCCACCCACACACCTTGAAGGCCTGGGCGCCAAGCCCTCTTTTTGATGGCCCACTTGGGCAAACCAGGAACCAAAGCATGCTCAACCCAAAAACCGTCCCTCCCAAAAGGCACCCCATGATGATCTCCACCTTCCACAGCAGGCTGAAGAACTCCCTCTCGACGCGCTCTGCGACGTCTCCTCTTGGCCTTGCGTTTTCGTTTCTTCTCCTTTCGACGCTCAGCTGATGACGTGGAGGACGAACTCGAGCTCGATGAGCTGGACGAACTGGACACCTGCCAGACGCGATGTCGCGATGAAGGAACCGATGAGCTGGAGCCTTGACCGCCCGAAGATGTTGATGCAGTAACCGACGATCTGGGAACATGACATCCGGATAACTGAGGCTCAGGTGTCGCCGATGCCGAAGAGCTGGCAAGCTGGCTAGAGGTAGTAGCTTTCTGGATGAGCTCAGCGATGGATCTTGACAGTACAGCCAAAGATTCGCCAGACAAACCAGTAGCCCCATCAGGCTGCGTCAATGTGTCCCCAGGTGGTCTAGATGGAGGTCGATGCCTTTCCCCCAGACCCACTGCTAGAGCTGGGAGAAATGTCTCTGGGACCTGTCCCAACATTTGGAGTGACTGACAATCTGAGCCTCTGCACAGCTCCTGAGCTCTGGCCCCTGCCAGTCCTGGACTTCTTAGGAGGCATTATTAAATAAAGAACAGAGGCACAAAACAAGCAATGTCCTGGAGTGCAAACAAAAGAACAAAGCTTGGAAGCAGTCTCCTAATCAAGCAAAGCCTGGCAATTGTAGCACAGAGGATAGTGCCTCAAAATGATTCTAAATGGCGGACTTTTTCCCCGCCAAAACAAAATGGCGGATTTTCCCGCCAAAACAAAATGGCAGATTTTCCCGCCAAAAGCAAAGCAGGCGCGCCAAAATCCCCCCGAGGGGGAAGAAAAGATGGCCACCGCGCCCGCAGGCCAGGCCTAAACCGGCCACAAGGACCCCCACTGGGTCTGTCGGCGACGGAGCCGCGGACCGGGGCGAATGCCCCCAGTGGAACGGGGATGGGGGGAGGACCAACCGCCCCCCACCACACCGCCCCACTTACCCCGGCCCCGGCCGGCTCCAAGGAAGGGAGGAAAGACTCGGGAGGAAGCTACTCCAGTCTTCCTCCCTTCCTACTTGGCTCCGCTCCGTGCGAAGCCAAGCGCCGACTGAGGGGACAGGGCCGACAACGCGGCCTTATAAAGGCCTAGGCCCCGCCCCCTCCAACGTGCAGTGCGGGGCTCCTCCCCCAGGGCAGCCCAACCAATTAGCTGCCCTGGAGGACCGGAAGCCCCACACCACAAAGTCCGGCTCCCAGAGCGTCGCGGGGTGGAAGGGCCGCCCCTTCCGCCCCGCGCACCGAAAGGGAGCCGGGCAAGCCCCAGAGCATTCTGGGGCTTGTAGTTTTTTGCCGATTCTTCGGCAAAAAGGCCTGCCCCGCAGCGGGGCAGCCTGTATTTG
>NW_024804641.1:0-5175 GCF_019175285.1 Sceloporus undulatus
CCCAAATCCATATAATGACTGTATTCTTACTCATAGGAGCTACCAAAGAAGTGATTGAAGGGGAACTGCCATGAGGAAATCAGTGGAAGGAAATAGTCAGGTAGTTAAAAGATATTCCATTAAATATATGTAAAACTATTTTAAAACTATTTTAATTGAAAAGTGGCATCATTTCCTGTGAGACTGCCATAGAGTATTGAGTCAGAGCTCATGGCATGATGCAAACTAACTGCAGAGGATGCTTCATGCTGTGTGGCACCAGGAGATGAGTCATAACCAATACAGTATACAACTCACATGCGGATTAGTGTGGATTGGTGTTGGGTGTATAAGTGATTGTGAAGTGGATAGAATTCAGAGAGGAGAGCTGGTAAATATTTGTTTTATATTGCAACTCAAGATAAAAAACTTCCAAGGACTTGGAGGAAATCATCTGTGTGTGAGTTATTTTTAATTGTGGAAAGTGGTTAGTGCATTGCCAATGCCTATATCTGGAGATTTGCTTCTGTACTCTGCATGTATTTTGCTTTTCCCCTAAATAAAACACAAAAACCTATTTGAAATGCCTCTGGAGTTCTGTGTGCTTCTGGGCCTGGTATAGTTGGGATGAATCCCAAGGTCACTGTTGCCTAAATCTCTCCTTTGGGCTAAGTATGAAATTCCCCTAAAAGCATAGCATTTGTGGGTGTCCTCCCCAGACTCCAGCATTTCGAGTGACAAAGGGCCTCTGGAATCAACCATGGAGCTAAGCAAGCTCAGGTTGGAAAAGAGACATTAGAGAAAAAGGAATTTTTGTGTTACCCTTTCCTCTCTTCATAGACATTGTGCATAACTGCTAAATGGAACCCTTAATATGTATGAAAACAAGGCTTGATTTCAAGTTCAGTTCTTAAGTTCAGTGATCTACATGGGGTGACCTTTGTACCAAGTTCGGAAGCTTCAGTTAGTTCAAAATGAGGCACCAAATTGGTCACCGGAACATTTAAGTCAGACCATATAACACCAGTATCTCTACATTGGCGGACAATTAGCTTCCGGGCGCAATGCAAAGTGTTGGTTATTACCTTTAAAGCCCTACATGGCTTGGGTCTGAGCAATTTGAGGGAACGCTTCTCCATACACAATCTTCCCCATACTCTCAGAACATCTGGGAAGACTTTATTAGATTACCCAAAGGTCAGGCTAAGAACAACTTCCCACAGAGCGTACACAGCCATGGTCCCCAAGTTATGGAACAACTTGCCGGAGGAGATCCATCTTATCACCACCTTGGATGCTTTCAAGAAAGCACTTAAGACGGATCCTTTCTGGCAGGCTTACCCACCCGACCTCTTGTAAAGAACTTAAGGAAAAATCTCACTTCTGATTGCAATTGTGCATTTTATACAATGTTTTTATTTGTCCCGAATTGTGTTTTAAGCAACTTGTTTTTTTACTGTGTGTAAAAAGATGCTATTGTTGTTTTGTGGCTATTTTACAGGTAAATACAAATAAAACCTATTATTATTATCTCTCTGTTTGGTGGCTGCCTCCCAACCCCCAAGGCCCCTCTCCTTGCCCTTCCCAGAGGTCCCTTCCTCTCTGCACAGAGCCAGGCGATCCTGACTTTGCTCCTGCCTTCTCCTCCTGGCTCCCAGACGCTTGATCCCCTTCCCTTTCTCCCTCCGCTCTCCAACCTTCCCTCTTGCCCATCTGCACTGCTTTACCATTTCACCCTCAGCATCTCTTTCCTGCCTTTCTGTTTTTCACATTGTTTCCATCTCTCCATCACAGACACACATCCATAGAGTGTGGTGCATAAAAGGGACACTTTGAGGTTCATTTCTTGAGAAAGGCAGGGCAATCAATATACAACTAATGCATTAGGAAAGGCAGAACAAGGGGTCTGGTACCTGGTTTTTGATATTAGTGACGGTCAAGTGCCAGGGATGAGCATTAAAACAGCCTCTTCAGAGCCAGAAAAGGCTGGAAGAGGGGCTACAAAAGCCAGGAAACTTGCTCAGGAATGGCATAAGGACCATTTGGGGACAAAAAGCATTAATCTCCATGGCTCCTTCCCACAAAATTCCAGAATTGGCAGTTTAGGATTTGATATTTAGAAACCTTACAAAGTGGAGAACAATAGTTCCTCACTAAAACTAGAAATTCCAAGATTCCACAGGAAGTTGTTATGACAATTAAATTACGTGTGAAAGGGAACTAGGAATTGTAGTCGAGCACAAGTTGAACGTGTGCCTACAGTGTGATGCAGCAGCTAAAAAGGCCAATGTGATCCTAGTCTGTATCAATAGGAGTATAGTGTCAAGATCAAGGGAAGTAATAGTGTCACTCTATTCTGTTTTGGTCAGGGCTCACTTGCAATAATCCTGTGTCCAGTTCTGGGCACCACAATTCAAACAGATGTTGAGAAACTGGAGCATGTCCAAAGGAGGGAAACCAAAATGTTGAACAATCTGGAAACCATGCTCTCTGAGGAACGACTTAGGGAGCTGGATATGTTTAGCTTGGACAAGAGCAGTTAAGAGTGGATATGACAGCCCTGTTCAAATATTTGAAGAGATGTCATATTCAGGATGGAGCAGGCTTGCTTTCTGCTGTCCCAGAGAAAAGGACATGGAACAATGGATGCAAGCCACAGGGAAAGAGGTTCCACTTAATCTTTAGGAGGAACTTCCTGACAGTAATAGCTCTTCAACACTGGAATATACTCCCTCAGAGTTTGGTGGAGTCTCTTTCTTTGGAGGTCTTTAAACAGAGGCTGGATGGCCATCTCTCGGTCGTGCTTTGAATGTCTATTCCTGCATGGCAGAAGATTGAACCGGATGGTCCTTGGGGTCTATTTCAACTCTTTGATTCTATCATTCTAAAGGGGAATCATCACGCTCTGACAGTAGATTATGAAAGGGCCCTCAGTCTTCACAGGAAGGGCAATGGATTCAGGTTCCTTACCCACAGAGGCCACATTCGCATAATTCTCCATCATCACAGAACTGTACATAAGTTTCTGCTTCTTTGTCAATAGTTTCCATTCCTCCTTGGTGAAATATACTGCCACATCCGCAAAGGTCACCTGCAACACAAAATAGCCCTCATCCAGTGAGTGACTAAACAAAAGCGGAGGAAAGCATATGGTGCATTGCAAATATTATTTCTGAAATAAACTTTAAATTCTGCAAGCAAGCAAAAAGCTACATCCTTTGAGATCCAGTTTGTCTCAAATCCTTTCTATATATAATATGATAAGCAATATAATTTAGACCATTTCTGAGATATTATTGATTGATTAGGATACTGACTATCCCAACATGTATAGTACATTGAGTCACCAATGAATTATAGTGCATTTAGCCATATCTCACCTAATTTCATTTTAAAAAAACAGTTCTTGGGAGTACTCTGGGCTTCAGGGCCACTGGGCCCACCCTCAATTTAGGTCCAGAGATATTCTTCTATAGCCCCCAGCATTTCACAGATGGGGAAAGGAAGACACATGTGGACAAGCAACACCAGAAGGGGATCAAGATGGCCAGTGAAGATCACACAAGCGAGGAAGGATACAGTAGTTTGCTTGTGCCTCCAACTCCTGGCAAGGGCTAGACCGTGCCACCTTTTCGCCTCCCCTCTCCCCTCTTTTGAGTTGATGGGATGCACACTCTTTTGAACTTGTAACACATTTTGCAGCAACTGAACTGACCTGAGGAGAAGGGGAAAAGTGGGAGGAGTAGAGAGAAATAGGACATTTTCAAAGCCCCTGAAAAAATGAGGTGACAAAGGATTACCAGGACTCTCTAGGCCAAACTGGGACAGTATGTTATGTTCTCCGCTTGCTTTCATGAGCCGGCCCAGACACAGATGAAATGAATAGTCAGGATGGCAACTTACCAAAGAGCTGTTGTTCCTGGGCAGTCTCATTTTGTTGGAGCCCAACTCCCTCTGCTTGGTCTCTCTGTTGGTCATCAGGTGGGCAGGGGTCCTGGTGGCCCTACACTTGGTCACTTCCAGCAAGAGAGGCACCAAAGCCGTATACAAGGAGGCCGAGATGAAGTTCCTGAGAAAAGGGATCAGAGTTAGGATTGGCTTGGCAAGAAACCCTGCAGCACTCAAAGAGACAGAGAACAGCATCCTGCTGGTGACACACGCAGATGACATATGGCTCTTTTGGGCCGATGCAGAGGTGGGCATCCCCTTCCTACCTCTGCACCAAACAAAGTCCCCTAGACCTAGCATAGATTCACTGCAGTTCCCCTACAAAAAAGATACTCCATGCCTTCTTAGAGTGGAGAGGATCAGGGGATGGGGAATTGGAGAGGGCCCTGGTTATGTACCCTTAGCTAGATGTGAAATGAGTGTTTCATAAATAAATAATCTGCTGAAATCTTCAGAGGTCCCCAGTGCTTTTCGCCAGCATCAGCCACTTTCCCAAGAAGGCTGCATCCACGCTATAGAAATAAAGTTCTTTGACACCGCTTAAACCTTTCAGTGCTATGAAATCCTGGGATTTTACCTTTGGGCCACTTAGCCTTCTACGACAGATAGCTGATGCCACAATGAACTACAAATCCCAGGATTCCATAGGATGGAGCTAGGAGAGTTAATGTGGTTTCGAAGTGGATTATTTCTGCAGTTTAGATACAGCGTGAGTTGGTTTTAAAAGGGTAGAAAGCACCCAATTCTTCTTTTTAATGGTTTTCTTTTTAAAAATAAGTAATTTGTTTTACTGCCTAATCCTTATTTTTGTTGTTTGTTTGTTTCTATGTTTGTTTGTTTCATTCTTGGTAATATGAGTTACTCTGGTCTGCCTCCTTCCTTCGTCCCTGAAAATCTATTACTAAGAAAACTGAGGAAACTTAAAACCTCCCAAAGGAGCCACTTTTGGCCTTGTTTGGAGGACTAGCCTCCTCTTAGAAGCCAAAGCCCAATGTTTGTGAAGAAGAAGAATAAGGCTTGTATTAAAACTATCCTCCCTATTTCTGATCCCTTTTAAAACCCATGTTCCCCAGAAGGAGCAGAGCTGTGTAATAGGAAAACCCTCTCAGAAAAGACACACAAAAGACACACAAAGGGACACACTTCCTTCCTTTTGGCCCAAGGAGCCTGGCCTCCTTCTGACTCTGGGGCCTCAGGAGAGAAAGAGAGACCTCTGTTCAACTGAGGCTCAGAGAAGGTTCTGGAACA
>NW_024804642.1:0-5173 GCF_019175285.1 Sceloporus undulatus
TCAATAACTTTTGCTGTGTCATGTTACTTTCAAATACATTCATATACTGTACATATTATATTTCTTGTGACTATATATCCCATGTGGCTTTTTCCTGACAATCCCCTCCGAAATAGAATATTGTATGTGAATTATATTGTCATTCCAATCAACTGAGACAATCTCTCGTGTTTTTCAACTGTCAAAGCCTTTGTAAAAATGTCTGCTATGTTGTGTTGTGTCTCTATGTACTTTAACTCTATTTTTCCTTTCTGGACCATTTCTCTTACGTTCTGGTATCTTACACCTACGTACTTCGTTCTGTTTTTCAGACTTTCTGTTCCTGCCATTGCTATACAGGACTGCGAATCTTCATGAATTTCTACAGGAATTTTAAAGCTTTCATTCAAATCAATCAATAATTGTTCAATCCACTGTACCTCATTTGTGATTTCATTCAAAGCTGCGTACTCGGCCTCACTACTGCTCAATGCTACGTTTGTCTGTTTTCTACTTCTCCACACAATGGGACTTTCGCTGTATCTTATAATCATTCCAGATACTGACTTTTTGTCTCCTGATTCCGAAGCAAATGAACTATCTACATAACATTCTAAATCAGCATTGCTTTTTCTAATTATCAACCTCTTGTCTATGGTTCCTTTCAGATACCTAATCAAATGTTTCACTGCTGTCCAATCCTCAATTCTCGGGTCGTTCACTCTTCTTGCCAAAACATGAACCGGGTATGAGATGTCTGGTCTGGTATGGCTAGAAATAAACTGTAAAGATCCAACAACACTTCTAAACAATCTTTTATCCTCAAAAGCTCTTGTAACTTCCTCTGACACAAAACTTGTAGTCATCGGAGTTTTCACAACCTTTGCACTCTGTAAACCACATTTCTCAATTAACCTTTCAATTTTCTTGCTTTGACTCAGCAAACAATGCCCTTCTTCAGTCCATTCTACATTTATCCCTAAGTAAGACTTCAACATACCTAAATCTTTCAACACAAATTTCTCTGACAATTCATTTTTCACCAACTCAATTTCTTTCTTTGATTTGGCTGCAACGCACAAATCGTCCACATAGATCAACAAAATTACATCTCCTTTTGTGTATACACAAGCATCTGCAACACTTCTCTTGTAACCTAACTTCTCCAATTCATCATTGATGCATAAATTCCAAGCTCTTGCACTTTGCTTGAGACCGTACAATGCTTTCTTCAACCTGTATACTTTCTGACTACCACCTACTTCAAAACCTTGAGGTTGCTCCATGAAAATCTCTTCTTCTAAATTGGCATTTAAATAAGCCGTCTCAAAATCAAAATGCTCTACTATCAGATCTCTCTTTCCTGCAACTGCTAATACCATTCTTAAACTCTCTGCTTTTGCGGTTGGAGAAAAAGTTCTGTCATAATTTTCAAACTGTTCTTGCGAAAAGCCTTTTGCTACCAACCTTGCCTTATATTTCACACTACCATCAGGCATGTCTTTCCTTTTATAAACCCACTTGCAACCAATGACTTTTCTATCCTTGGGTCTTTCTATTATTTCAAAAACATCTTTCCTTTCTAAGCAATCAAATTCACACTCCATGGCTTCACACCATTTCTCCTGTTCCTCTCTAGGAAAATTTTCTATCTCAGCAAAACTTTCTGGTTCTTCAAAAACCAAACAAGCTTTTGCATTGGTCACCACAAATCTGTCAGGAGATTTTCTAGTTCTTTGACTACGTCTAGGTACTAACTCTGTTGTTCTGCCTCTCTCTTCCTCATCTCTGTCTACACTGGAAGTTGTGGCTTTCTTACTGAATCTCTTGTCCTCTGTCATGCGTGTGGTTTTTGGTCTGGACATTTCACTATCTGAGGAGCTATCACTGCTACTCGTAGATGGTTCTTCTGGTTTTACTATAACCCCTCCATTTCCTGGAGATGCTTGGCTTTGGGTCTGAGTCTCTGCCTCACTTGAGTTGCCTAACTTCACAAACACTTCCTTATTTGCATGGAGTTTTTCCCAACCAGCATATCTTTCAAAGTTGGCAGATCTCGAATGTCTCACTTCTTTTCCTCCCAAATAGAATTTGTAACTGTTTCCAGAATACCCCAAAAACATCATTCTTCTACTCTTGGGTTCACCTTTGTTTCTAAAGCATGCAGGTGTGTACACATATGCATATTGACCAAAGATTCTTAGGTATTTAAAATTAGGAATTCTACCATATAGAACTCTATAAGGAATATCAACTATTACTGAATGATAGAGTCTATTGGTTATGTGTACAGCTGTCAAAACAGCTTCACCCCAAAAATTATCACTTACACCCGCGTCAGCCATCATATAAGCAGTTAACTTTTTGATTTCTTGAATCTTTCTCTCTGCAAGCCCATCCTCACTGGGACATGCAGGATTTGTTGCGTGGTGTGTTATGCCAACCTTTTGGAACCAATAAAACAATTCATTAGATAAAAATTCCCCGCCTCTTGTCAGTTACAATTGTGTCTACTCTGAAATCAAATTTTCTTTCAACCATTCTTATCCAAGATTTTAAGCTTTGCCCAGCGTCTGACTTATTTTTCAGTATTCTGACAAATGTAAATCTAGTGTATCTGTCTACAATTACCAAATAATACTTGCATCCTCCTATAGATAAACAGTTTGCTTGGGCAACGTCAGCATGTACATATTCAAAAGGTCTTTGTGCAATTCTTTTTGTCCTTTTTGCTACAGGATATGACTTAATTTTGACTTGACTACAAATGGTACAGTCCAAATGATTTTTACAGTCTGCCACTCTCAGATCAGGGCACATACTGATTAGGTTCTTTAAGCATTTAAAGCTTGCATGACCAAATTTTCTATGTAACTCATGTATACAATCCTTGTGTAACGGAACATTATCAACATTGTTTACATTCTCTACTTTGTAATGATCAACATTTTCCTCTAGGAAATAAAGCTTATCTTTCTTTAGCCCTATTCCGCAAAGCTCACCATTTAACTTTATCTTGCAGAAATTCTTTTCAAAAATTACAGTGTAGTCTGTATTGGACCAAAGGGAAAAGTGAAGATCAAGCAATAGAACAATGGTTACCATTTAAGGATTATATTAAGAGAAGATGGCAAAATATTTTGCTAGTCTGATTAAAAATCATGCACCACTGGGAGATGGGACTAAATAAGCGTTTCCATATCTAAGTCGCTCTGGGAGCAGAATATATTTTTCCTTGGAAGTTAACTAATGTAATAGAAGGGATTTCTCCCCTCTCTTTTTTTTTTACTGCTTTTATTTAATATATGAATTATGGAAACAAATATACTTTGTTAAAACTAGAAGCTTTACTGTAAATACAAAGGAGCAATCTGTCTATACCGGAGGGGGGACATATGGAAAGTCATTTAGAATTTACATATTGTATAAGATAGAGAGGAGTTTGCATAGCAACAGTCTATTTAAATAAAATTATAACTAAACTATAGTGGGACGCCCCAAAAAGAGATGAGAAAACGTAAAGGTATACTCTTCTTAGAATTACCCCTTGGGAAGTCCCATACTCACTTTTTGTTTGGAGATCAATGTCTTAAAGGAAAAATGGAAATAAGACATAACATAAGAATTTAATATTGGAAGATGAAGTTAACTGAGTAATAGGAAGCACCTTTATGTTAAATGTTATTTTAGTCATGTCAAGGAACTATTTGTTTTGTCAATGTGAAATATGTTGTTTGTATATAAGGTTACACGCTTCAATGTATAATGTGTATAATGTTTTATGAATGTTTTTGTGTTTGTTGGGAAATGAAAATAAAATTTAAAAAAAAAATTACAGTGTAGTCCTGGTCTGTTAATCTACTGACTGATAATAAATTGTTTTCCAACTCTCTCACATGTAGCACATTATTAAACTCTTGTTTTAACCCCGGAATGTAAACAGATCCCATTTCTTTAACTGAACTTACTTCATTGCCATTAGCTAGAATTACTGCATTAATATTGGCAGATTTCCTATTTTCAATTAACTCAATGTCATTACACATATTACTAGTTGCACCAGAATCTATTAACCATTTAGAATCTTTTCTATGTTTCTCTTTTATCATTGTGGCACGTTCCTTCTTGTTGTAACTGCCCCTGAAAAATGTCGGCTTGTTCTGTCTCTGTTGCTGAAAGTTCCGCGTCTGCGGTCTGTTATCTCTCTGTCTGTACTGGTCAGCAGCCAATTGTTGACAGTTTCTTTGCAAATGTCCTGCCTTTCCACAGTGGTAACAACGTCATTTTTCTCTCGCGGGAGCTGCTGCTTGGTGTTCTCTTAACTCAGGAGCCTGGTGCAGTCTTGGTGCTGATTTCTGTGAGTCTTCTTTTTCAGACACTCTTCTCTGATTTTCTTCCAAAATTCTTGCTACTATCAAGTCTCTGCTTAGTTCAGTCTCAGGCAGATTCTGAAGACTGTTAGTGATTGAGTCCCATGAACTGTCTAAAGACTCTATTAGGATGTAACATTGCTGTTCTTTGCTTATTTGGACACCTCTTAATTCTGCTTCCACAAACAGGTTTTGCATTTTCTTTAAATGTTCAATTACACACTGTCCCTTAGTCATCTTTTGTCTATAGATTCTTTTTGACCAAAGCATTTTGGCAAAAGCTGTAGTTGGAGTATGTAGCCTTTCAAGAGTCTCCCAAACTTCTTTTGCGGAGCCCTTATCTCTCACATCGTTTATCATGTCCTCCTCGAGCATCAAATACAAGCATGCTTTTGCCTTGCTATCTCTTTCTTTGGTGGCTGCATTTGCATCGGCTGCTAGCCCCGTCTGGACTGTGGCCCATAAACCTTCTTTAATCAGTAGTGACTGTGCATAAACTTACCAGGTGGAATAATTGTGGGAGTTTAACTTGCTAAACTTCAACACTTCCATCTTATCTTGTGCAGTGACTCAATTTGGCAAAGTCCTTCCTGAGTTTGCACAGCTGCCTCGTCTCGGGCTTTTCCAAAACACAAAACACTTCACTCACGAGCTTACCAGTGCAGCGTACACAGCTTGCTCTGATCGGTCGTCCACAAAACTTTCTTTCTCTTCCAGGAAAGTTTAGCTTCTGTGGATGCTGGGTGTTCCAGTAACTGGCTCTGGGCCCATAACCCTTGTTAGGGATGATGGGAGTTGCAGCTCTTCTCCTGGCTTTCACTCTC
>NW_024804643.1:0-5172 GCF_019175285.1 Sceloporus undulatus
TGCAGCTGAGAGTCTTCACTCTTCACATCCAGCTTCTCCTAGGCATCCTGCCTATGTCCATCAACTCGGCAGGTGTGCATATGGGACACATCTCATCTCTGCATTCTCCAGCACTTCCTTCCTTCTTTCATATGGTCTATTCCACTTATGTAGAGGTTTAGGATATTTTGGGAATTGCTTCATTACTCAGTTTTGCACACTAATAGGAGAATATATGGGTGACATTGGGCAAGTACAGCAGGGAGTGAGTGAAGGAAACACATCATCCTAATGTTAAGGTTTGGTTTTATATAAATTTGGGTGCCAAGTGATCAAAAATCATGACCCCTGATTGACCCCATCGCAGCCGCCATTATCCCAAAAGCGAGCTGACCACGTAGCCAGACAAGCCTAGCAAGGCATGGCTTTAGCAAAAGGTAGATTCAAACCTTTCTAAACCAGTTTTGGGAGTCATATTTCCTGTTTTCGCAAGTGACCCAAGAGAATGAGGACAATAGAAGTTTGCCTCACCTATTGATGCTATTAAGTACTCAGCCATCTACATAGTATTCTTCTCCCAAAGAAGTAGTAGACCCCTTTTGTGTATTTATTGTTTATCTTTAGACTTAGTCAATAGATAGCAATCAAGACCTTTGTTCCCAGATAGCTATAGCCTGAGGATATGTTTCGCTGTATAAATAAGACCCAGATATCGCCCTTCAGTGGGCTTTGTGAGTCACAGTTCCTAACCTCAACTCTCTCGAGCAATCGCTCTGGAGCTCTCTTGGGCACCGCGCCCTGCTGAAATCATTTGGGCAAGCCAAAGCCCACTGTCTTTTTCAGGCCTCTTGTTAGCTAGCCCGCTGGAACTTAGCTTCTAGCCACCGCGGTCGCAGCTTGCTTTCCATTCCCCGCGGCCGTGTGTTCACCTTCATATCCTTCACATCCGTTGCTTGGAGAAGACTCCTAAGGTAATTATTGCAATGGTGCTTCTATCCTTTCTCCTTTACCCCCAAATTCTTCCCCTCCCTTGTGTGTATTGTGTGTGTGTGTGTGTGTGATCCCTTTTGTTGTGTGGCTTTAATAAATGGTTATATTTTAATTGCAACTCATTGGCATTGGAGTCTCTGTTTCTTGGAGTTGGACTAGATGGCCTCTGGTATACACATAGGGACACGATCCTGCTGCGTGCATTAAGACACACCTCTCGTAATTTTGAGCTAATTAAATTCCCCTAATTCGATCCTTCCTAACACCAGTCAGCACTTGGTATGAGCTAAGAAGATGAAGCCTGATTCAGCATTATTTGCTGTCCAGCTTGGATGTGCCCATGGATGAAGCATCTCTTTACAAGCCACAGTGGAGAAACAATAGCGGGCCAATGGGGTGTGACATTGGACTGACCAAGAGGACCTTATGGGTCTTACATGCCTTCCTAAATTTCCTGATTGTTTGAAATTTCTTGACTCTTCCTATCCATAGCCATTAGGGAATTTTGGAGGGAATTCTGGTGTAGTTCTAAGTTTAGTGACCATTTTAGGCACCCAGCAACCCTTTATTTTCCCAAGCAGGAAAGGATTGAGAAATGTTGTCAGGAGGGCAAGGAAGCAGCAAACATTCCATGGTTTTCATGGACAGTTGGCAATTGGAAGTGTATTCCCTGCAGATCTGGAGATCCTGTTTAGCTCTTATGAGAAAGAGCCATTCATATAAGCCTCAGAGTAGAAATGTCTTCCTTTCTGAAACTGCACCTAATCCTACAACTACCATCATATTTTCTTGACATGACTTTCCAAAACTGTCTTCTACATAACATATGAAGGAAATATTGTTTGCTTATAAATCTGCTGATTTAATTGATGTCTTACCTTTTCTTATCTTTTTGCAGATTGGGTTACGGATGTTAAAGACAAAACATTTCCATTTACTTCAACAGCAATTATTGTTTCATGCAGAAGATTATCACCTAAACGTGATGAAAAATAAAAATATTTGATCAGGATGAATTGCTTGTGTTTTGGTTAATAGACATGAGGATGAAAATATCACTAACCAACCACCGCAAAGACATGGTATTTCAACCCTATTTGTTTGGGGTAATTAGGGTTGCCATATTTGTCTTCCACCAAACCAGGACACCCCGTCCCTTCCCAACCTCGCAGCCAATCAGAGAGGCTTCTGGAATTGAATATTGCAAAGACAGTTGCCTTTTAAGACTCTGTAGATATTTCTCACAAATGTATAACAAGTGATGGCCACAATAAGCACCGGCCCAAAACACTACTATTCTTTCAAAGTCCCACTTTCTTGTCTCCTATTTTAAAGTTCTTAGATTCTCTAGAGCAGAGAATGAAGAAGCAGGAAACAACAGGAGCCTTGCCAGTGGAAGTAATAGAGCAAGTACCACTGTCAGCACCACCATCAGCAACTGAGGCAAGAGAGTCAAAGGGGGGGCAGGGTGTCTTGCCCTTTTTCATCCATCGCTTCATAATCTAAGGGTAGTGGCCATAGAGGCAGCTCTTAAAATGTTGTTTGGTGAATACGGGCCTATTCACCATTTTCTTAAAAGTCTGTTACAAAATTTCATGCATCAGTAAGGTAGATATGAAGGAAATGCATAAACAAGGAACTGAAATCTGTCATTGTGCCTGAATTCCACCTCTTGGGAATTCGCCCTGATGATTTTGAGCTGCTAGGCCTTTAATTTGATTTCTTTTTTGACATGGATCAGGCTCTTCCCACCCACACTCGCTGTTATTTAATATGTTAAAAAAGTTCACTACGTTCTTTGTGTGGACCTTCAAGTAGAGAATGGGACAGAATAGGGTAATTCATCATGTAGGATTAAAATTCAAAACAATATTAATAGATTAGAAAGCTGGGCCAAAGCTAACAAAATGAATTTCAACACGGAGAAATGTAAGGTACTGCACTTAGGGCAGAAAAATGAAATTCACAGATATAGGATGGGTGACATCTGGCTGAAGGAAACTACATGTGAAAGGGATCTGGGAGTCCAAGTAGACCACAAATTGAACATGAGTCAACAGTGCAATGCGACAGCTAACAAGGCAAATGCGATTTTAGGCTGCATCAATAGAAGTATAGTGTCTACATCAAGGGAAGTAATAGTGCCACTGTATTCTGCTCTGGTCAGGCCCCATCTGGAATACTGTGTCCAGTTCTGGCCACCACAATTTAAAAAGGATGTTGAGAAACGAGCGTGTCCAAAGAAGAGCGACTAAAATGGTAAAGGGTCTGGAAACTATGCCCTATGAGGAATGACTTAGGGAATTGGGGGATGTTTAGCCTAGAGAAGAGAAGGTTAAGGGGTGATATCATAGCCCTGTTTAAATATTTGAAGGGATGTTATATCGAGGAGGGAACAAGCTTTTTTTCTGCTGCTCCAGAGACTAGGACCCGAAGCAAGCTACGGGAAAAGAGATTCCACCTCAACATTAGGAGGAACTTCATAATAGTAAGGGCCGTTCAACAGTAGAACAAACTCCCTCGGAGTGTAGTGGAGTCTCGTTTTTTGGAGGTCTTTAAACAGAGGCTGGATGGCCATCTGTTGGCAATGCTTTGATTGAGATTTCCTGCATGGCAGGGGGTTGGACTGGATGGCCCTTGCAGTCTCTTCCAACTCTGTGATTCTATTATTCTATGTACTTGTCGGTAAACACACTTCATGGCAGAATTTGGTTCTCTGACAAAGGAGATGGGCATCCTCTTCCGCAAGGACAAAAAATCAAGTCAATGGTTGATATTTTGGGCAAACAAATATGGCAGTATAATTTGAAGGAGAAGGCTTCTCATTTTCTAGAACAGAGAAGGAACGTGTTTAAGGAACCTCAGGAATCCAAAATTCACCAAAATTTGCCTTTCTAGTGGTAGCTCATGATAGAGTATTTTTAGTACCATCTGCAAACTTCATCATGGAATCATAGTTACTCAAGGGATCAGGGATAAAGGTCTATTTCCAACCTATCAGTCAACTTCTGTGTAACTTCCTCCTTGAAAAAAGGGTTCTTGGGTCCCTTACATAACCCCAAAATGGTAAAATATAATGAAAATCTAAGAATTTTGGTGGAGGAGAAAACAAAAAATTGACTCCATCAAGGAGGTTCAACAAGGGGGATGTGAACCTCCAAGTTCTTCTTGGTGGGGCTCATGCGTGTGGTGGCACAGCGGGGCATGCGTGCCATAGTCACATGCCCCATCCATCCCTATGGGACACAACGCCACTTCCTCCCCACATGGCTTTGAGCGTATGCTGAAAGCCACGTAAAGCACGCCTGTGTATTATGTGGGCGCACTGTATATGGTGCCATCAGCGAGAATACTGTACTCTAAATACTGGAAAGCTGCTCAAACTCCAACTAAAGAAGAAATTGAAATTAAGAGAAAATATGGACATGGACATACTAAAAAAAAAAAAAGAAAGAAAAATCAACCCTCGAAAGAGGCTGGAAAAGACTGGAAATGTTCGAAGGAATTCGGCAGAATTCAAGGATGGAATTTAAACTAAGTAATATTTGAAGATTTAAGAATATGAAGATAAAAAAATTGAATATATTACAAAGAGCTGTAAGAAACAAATTATAGGCGGGGTACAGACCGCCGCTTTGCGGCGGTCTGCTGCCGCCGCCAGTAAGTCCGCGGGGGAGCCGGAGCCTTCAGACGGCCCGACTCCCGCGCGGACCGAAAAAAGAAGCTCCAAAATGGAGCTTCTTTTCAAGTCGCGTTTGCGACGTAGCGAGGCGCCAGGGGCGCGCTCGCTACGTCACAAGCGGCGCGACACGTCTGGACGCTGTGCGTCCAGTACGCAAAGATGGCGCCGGCCATGTAGAAAGGCCGGCGCCATCTTGTACGGACAGAGTCCGTACTAGGCACAGGGGCGTCTATAAGAGACGCCCCTTTTTTAAAATGGGACGTCCAGAGGACGTCCCAAATGCCGGTGCAGAAAGCACCATAGTAAATTATATTTTTACAATATAGGTAATATTCACCACTCGTGGTATAAAAACATAGTATTCGTCTACTATTTTGTTTGTAAAACCATTTAGAAAATTAAAAGCCTACCGTTAAGAGTAAAAGAAAAAAGAGAGATATTTAAAACTTCATGGATATGGATATAGCTTTGAAGATAAGGAAGAATTAGTGAATTCATGAATACCACAAGAATCTTATATT
>NW_024804644.1:0-5171 GCF_019175285.1 Sceloporus undulatus
TCCTTCAAGGGGAGCGTGACCCCGTTCAGGACAGGATGGCAAATCTCACCACCCGGACCTGGGGAAACTATCACCAGTACTTCCGTTTTCTCTGGATTCAGACTGAGTTTGTTTTCCCTCATCCAGCCCATTACCGACTCCAAGTAGGCATTTAGAGGAGAGATGCCATCCCTAGTCATTGCATCAGTCGGAGACACAAAGAAACAAATTTGGGTGTCATCAGCGTACTGATAACCCCGCGCCCCGTATCTCCGTATGATCTCTCCCAGCGGTTTCATGTAAATGTTAAATAGCATGGGGGACAGAATAACTTAAGGGACACCAGGTGTCAGTTCCCTCTTATCTGAGCAGACGTCCCCCAGCTCCACCATCTGGAATCTACCCAAGAGGTAGGAACAGAACCACTGGAGCGCAGTGCCCCCCACACCCAACTCCCTCAGACGTTCCAGAAGGATACCATGGTCAATGGTATCAAAAGCCGCTGAAATGTCCAAAAGCACTAACAGGGACACGCTACCCCTGTCCATGCCCAGACGGTGATCATTGACTAAGGCGACCATGGCAGTCTCAACTCCATAGCCCGCCCGGAAACCAGTTTGAAATGGGTCTAGAAAATCCGTTTCATCCAAGATCGATTGAAGCTGGAAAGCGACTGCTCTACACTTTCATGCAGTCACCACTTAGTCACAACTGGCATACCCTGACAGAATCTGGGCTACTTTTAGAAATGGGCAGTTAATTCTGTTTCTGCTCCATTTCAGTTTCACATATGTGACTCATAACTTGCACTGGCATTGGAGTCTTTTCAAACAAAATGTATTCATTTGCTAAGACATTTTAATTAAGGCAGACCCATTAATGCGATCTGCTTTTTTGCTCTGCCTACTATGCAGTGATGATGATGATGATATTGACTGGTATTAAATATTGCAGTTATGAGTTCACAACCTAGGAACATTTCACACAAGGCACTTACCATGCAGTAATTGTAGCCCAAACATTGCCCAAACGTTCCAGAAGTGCAGAAGTGGGATCATCCGTCACACTTCTAAAATGTAATTGAGGCATTTCGTTGTTCTTCTGTCAACAAATCATTCGCAGAGAAGCAATTTTTGTAATAACCGAAGATCCCATTATTACAAAAATGTCTTCTCTGCAAATGATTAATTGATGGAAGAACAGCAGACACACTTCAGTGATGCTTCAGAAGTACAACTGGCAATCCTACCTCTGTGCTCCTGGAGCATTTGGACTACAATGCCCAAGTGCCTCATGTGAAAATGGCCCTAGAATTATGGATCGGTAACAGCATTTTATTCAGTAAGACCACAGAGTCTTACTGTAAGGCTTTGTGTGGGCTATCCCAGCCCACCTTAAGAGCTAGTAGTTAAAATAGGTGAAGGAGGTCCATTCAGCTTCTAATCAGGACACAAAGAGAATGACACTTCCACCTCTCCCAGCAGTAACTGAGACTGTGGCAATCAGAAGCAGTGACTCTTTCAAGGTCTTTGTCATTGATTCATTTGCTGGCTGGATGGTTGTGGAAACACCATCCTTGTGACCTGATTGGAAGCTGAATGGACCTCCTTTGCCTGATCTAACTGGCTCTTAAAGTCAGGACAGGATATGTTACTTAGGCACGTTACAGACCGCCCAAAAGCGGGCGGTCTGCCGCCGCCGTCATTAGTTGCGCTGAGAAGCCCCAGCAGCCAGACCGCGAGGCTTCCCGGCACAGCTAAAAAGAAGCGCCGAAATGGCACTTCTTTTTGGCACCTGGAAGTGGCACTGTGAGGCATGAGGTGCACACTCGGGGCGTCACTTCTACCGCGCAACGACCGGATGCTGTGCGTCTGAGACGTAAAGATGGAGGCGCCCGTGTGGACAGGCGCTGCCATTTACTACACACTCTGCGTGTACTAGGGACGGGGACAGTTAGGAAGGTAAGACCCTTCCTAACCCTAGCACGCTCCTTCCTAACCCTAGTACGCGCGGAGCACGTACTAAATGGCGGTTTGTAACGTGTCTTAGTTACAAACTAACTACCCATTGTAGAATATCAGCAGTTGTTATTTCATTTTATGTTAATTTTATATGGTTGATTTCAAATACAGTGGGGTCTTGCCATCTGTGGATCTAAGCATCTGCAGACAGCAAGCCCCATTATTTTCAGTGGAGGCATGTGCACATGGCTTCATTAGTGGCCATGCACATATCACACCACCAATTGGAGACAACGAGGTGCCATCTTTTTTTCTATCCATGGGGGGGGGGGAGTCTGGAACAGATCCCCCACAACTGCAAAGGGCTGGCTGTATTGTTACTAATGTCATTAATTTTGGGAGTGGGGTTATTTCATGCTTTCTACCCTATAACTTAGAAAGGTGAATTAGAAATATTTTAATAAATAACAAATAATAAATTCATAAATTTGCTCTGACCCATTTGCACATTAATCCACAGACACACACATCCTACAGGTTTTCCATTCTTCAAGTTTCACAATGCACTTTGCAACTCAAATGTGTGTGTTTATGTGTATTTGTGTTGCAAAATGCATTGTGAAACTTGAAGAATGGAAAACCTGTAAAATAGATTGTGACATTAATGAGACCTATATTCTGCATATTAGTCAAGCAAAACAAATTGAGCCAACTTGTATCAAAATATATGAAGAACATATTTATCTGTAGCTCTTGATCATGCAAACATGTTCTCTGCCACAAACTTCTGGCCCTTCTAATCTTTCTAAAGTACTTATCAGATGGGTTTAGGCAGTTCCTTTAGGAGCTCTTGTACTGCATTTATGCAGAAGACATTGTGACAATGAGACAAACTATGACCTCTTCCCAACACCATGTCAGAGGTCTTTGCAGCAGTAAGAAAACTATATTCATGCATTAGTATCTTATGCTACTATAAAGAGAAGGAATGGAGAAATAACTACACACACAGTTATTGACATGGAATAAAATGGACCACAGCCCTTCATCGACTACAGGTAAGGATCCCACAGTTGTGTAGCTTACTTAGTGTCTCATTATTTCCCCTCCTGAACCCATATGCTGGGAAATGACAAAGAGATGGCTGCAGTTTCCATAAATCCCCTGAACCATGTGTTAGTCCTGTGGATCCCACCTTGGAGATTAGCACACTCTTTTTAAAGTGCCTTATCCCTGATGCGATAGAGGCAACAGAATGAATGGAGAAGTGAACAATTTTCAAATGCTGCTTCTTATGCTCACATGTTTTCATAACTTACTTTGTGAGATCTGAAGAATCCATTTCAGGGTAATTAGATCAGAAAAAAACTCTGGCTCCAGAATCAAGAGCAGACACAGGTAATGCAGCCTCTCTGGATGATGAGTTCCTTTTCAGCCAAAGCAGGTGGATGCTGAGAAGAGATTTCTTTGCTTTGTATCAACAGCAAGCCAAACATAAACAAATAGGGTTCAATACCAGACATTGAATTACTGAGTAACCAGAAATGAAGTAATGTCAGGCAGCTATAAATCTCCCAGAAGTGGAGGAGATTTCTTGTTGCAGACAACTGATCAAAAACCTGGTGAACTCTTTTATGCATTTGGATTTCTTGAATTCTTGTCTCTTTGGCCTGGCTATAAGTTACATGCCTTGTCTTTCTCCTTTCTTCTCTTTGTTCTTCATAACTGTTTGTCCCCCATGAACAAGTTAGGAAGGTTTGGAAAACCTGTTCTTGTTTTTTTACATAGTTTTGAGAAAACCTGTCAAGAAAAATCTTGAATGATAAGAATCTTCACAGTTCAGAATTTATTCTGCCCAAATTTTCACATGGCTGTTTTATGCAGAAAGTAGTGTTTACTGTGTAAGAAAAGGATTTCTGCATTTGTATTTCTTCACAGGAATATTATTTTCTGTGAAGAAAAAGTTGTTTCCTGTGCAAAATAACCACATGTGATTTTTTTTTTTTTGCACAGAATAAGCTCCAAATTGATGCTGATATTAAAAAGTGCCTCGTCTTGTTTCTTTAACAGAAAAAAATGTGCTATTTGAAGCTCAATTAAACTATACAATAGTTTTTTGTGGATTTTTTTGGGCTATGTGGCCATGTTCTAGAAGGGTTTCTTCCTGACATTTCGCCAGCATCTGTGGCTGATATCTTTCTCTGAAGATGCCAGCCACAGATGCTGGCAAAATGTCAGGAAGAAACTCTTTTAGAATATGGCCACATAGCCCGAAAAACCCACAAAAAACTATGGATGCCAGCCATGAAAGCCTTCGATTTCACAATAATTTGTGTTTTGACTAGTTGAGATATCTAGATCAGTCTCAGGAATCTTCTTACTTAGATGAGGTTATTTATTTACAGACCAGTATGACATAGCATTAAGAAGACAGAGCATAATACTCATTTTTGCTTACTGAGAGACTTTTGTTTGTCTCATACTTTTTCTTTTTTAAAGCAACAAACATTAGCTCTTATTGTAAATTGTTTTTATGTACTTATTTTTATGACTGTATATAAATACTCTTGTTTCCATTCTTTTTGTCAATGAAAATATATAGCCTCTGTGGCAAATGATTCAGCTATGAATTAAATATAAATTAATATGGAAAAGATAATCTTTGGGGTAGAAAATGCAAAAAGAAACATCTGAAAATGATGTGTTTTGCTTAAGTTCATTAGTACTGAGACAATGAGCCAAAGATGTTTCCCCCATTTCAGTGAATATTACATCCAGATCTTAATTGTGACTGATAGCTGCTAACTGAGATATAATGGGAAAGAGTGAAACTATTTCAGAAATCCTAATAAATTAGATGAACATTAGCATCTAGTAAATGAAGTCATTGGATTACATAATGGCTGCAATTCTATCAGCCCCAGCCAGAGTAGACTCACTGGTCAATTATGGAATGGTAAGACAACGCCAATTGCTTCAGTGACCCTACTCTATTTGGGAGTAGGCAAGAGAGAGAGGCAAGCATCAGGTTGGTGATGTACAGATATACATCTGGCTAACATGTCTGCATGTCTCTTTTTTATTGGCATATGGGCCTGCCTTAAATTTCCCACCAGCAGTTGTGAAGTTGGAAGAGCCATTGTGCTTTACAGTGGTGGTGGGGTAGGAAAAGGGTAGAGATAGGAGGAAGATGCAGGAGTTCCAAGGGGGAAAGAAATAAATGGTGCTCCA
>NW_024804645.1:0-5169 GCF_019175285.1 Sceloporus undulatus
CCCCCCAGATGAAGACCCATAGGGCTCACTGCTCTTTTAAAACTCCGTTTTTGGGTTGATTCCTATGGGGAAGGGAGGTGAGGGATTTCAGTAAGCCGAGGGACTCAGGAGAGGCGAGCTCCATGGCCCAAGCCTCCCTTTTCCCTCTTTCCTGGGGGCAGCGCCTCTCCCGAGCCGTCCAACCACTGAGTGGCGACGTCATCAGAAGACAGCCCACAAAACTTAATACAGCAAACCGTTCTGAGAACGGTTTCAAGAAAAAGGAATCGCAGTGCGGTAAACTGCCGTTCTGATCCCGTTCTGATCACGTTTTGATTTCTAATGCGGTAATATCTGTTCCAGGAACGTTTTCATCACGTGATGATATGGAACGTTCTCAGAACGCAGTGCGATAATCTCCTATGTCTGAATTATCTAACTCAAGAGGGTGAGTTACGACACTCCAGTGTAAGCAATTTTGACAGAGGTCCTGCTTACGGCTGTCACACTGGAGATAACTAGTGGGAAGGTGTGGATAAGTCAATCTGCTGTAGTTTTGATCAACAAGAGAACAGACCCTGTTGCTCATACGGGCAGCTGTCCGGTAAGTCTGGATTGGTGTGAGGAAGGTGCCTGGGTAAGAGATGCTACTTAGGAGAAGTAATTAAGATAGTTATGTAACTAAGTAGCTAAGCTGGAATTGTGGTCACTGTAATAATATATAATGCAATAGTTAAAGCAAAAAGGCGATGCTAAAAATTTACTGGATAGTTACAAGTGGTAAAAGGAAGGAACTAATATTCTGACATTACCAAGATATTTGGAAGAATGTGGGAAAGGCTGTTTGTGAACTACACAAAAATACATTATTGTTTGATATAAGTGGAAATTCCACTAGAATTCTGGGAAAATTTCCTAAAATAGAAACATTTCCAGTTTAATGGAAAATACCCTCTCTCAGGTCCTACCTACTTAGCAGACAGCAGCGGCACTGGGAGATGGAGCTCTGTTCTGCAGGTGTATGGAGGATGACATTCCCACCCATTCCCACCAGTGAACAAAAAATTGGGACATATTGGAAGGGAGTGGAAACATCCTCCTCCCACACTTTGATTGCCTGAAGAACTGACCTATTTCTTTCAGTGTGGCTGCCTGCCTGGGTTTGGGAGGGCATTTAATATCATGGCAGTTCTGCCATTGATATGATTACATAATATTGGTGAATATGGAGCAATTATGGATCCAAAACTCGAGGTTATGAATCTGTAACTGTAATGCAAAATGCCAGCCATGGTGTATAGGTTATGTATATTCACTGTCAGAGGTAGACAACCAGGTGCTTTAAAATGTTTTAGCCAACAACTCTAATCATTTCTGACTATTGACCATGTTGGCTGGGCCTATGAAGCTGTAGATCTAAACACCTAAAGGATGTCAAGTTGCTTATCCTTGTTTATTGCAATAATTTCACAATAAAAATGGCTTGACAGAAAATTTGGTTCCAGAGGAAGGCATAAGTTCTGGAAATAGATATTGTTCTCAAGAAGCATTTATTATGCTTTCTAATATTTTACTAAGAGACAAAACAAAAAATTATATTGGAACTGACCCTTATTCTGTTGAACTACATATGCTCATGTCCAAATCTAGAGAACATGCAATCCATAAATATAGTAGAAAGATTGCTGTATGCCTTGCACCAGAGCATCCTTCCCCAAACTGGTGTCCTACAGATATTTTGAACTACGTATACTTATTAGCCTTTGTAAGCAAAGTCAATGGATAAGAATTGGCATTACAATCCAAAACATGTGGAGGAAACCAATGTGGAAAAGGCAGCATCAGTGTATTCCTTGAAAAACTGAGACTAAATCCAGTGATGGTCAGAACAGAGACAGTGTAATCTCTTGTATAAAATACATAGCCTGTTGAAGTATATAATTGTCTGCAGAACAATGAAAAGGGCTGTTTCCCTTCTATTCATGTTTCTATACATGGATCCAACACAGTACTGACAATATGAATGGCCATAGTATTGAATTAGACTAGAGACTATATAGTTTGCTTGCTTCTTTCCTTTGATTCAAGGAAAAATACATCTGGGAGCCAGCTAAAATGTTGTAAATGGCAGAAGACAATTTTCTGCCCTCAACATTATACGAGTAATACCCATACAACACAATTTTAAAAGGCTAAGTGCTTAGAGTGTGAGGATCTTTTCGAATATTTTAAATATTTATTAGTCATATGCCCAAAGGCAGCTGGAATGCATTAGTCTTCTCTTTTTAAAGGCTTCAAAGCACAAAGGTAAAGTTGTTCATTATGAAGCCTTCCATTACTGGATGAGAAGCAGATCAAGGAGGGAAAGGTAATTGGAAAGTAGCAGTGCATGCATCACTGGAATGAGCCCGGCACTAATTATGTACAATGGAAGGACAGGGCATAGTGTTCTCTCTTGTCTGCCTTTTGCTTTTAGTAACTTTTCCTTAGCACCAGATGTAGCCATGACTGTTACATGTTAAGATTACTGACCCATTTGGATGGGCTCTAGGGACCCCAGTTTGAATGTGATGAACAACACACAAAAACCTGGCATGAATAAATATTGGGGGCTGCCTCTGGTAGGTGCCAGTGAATTAAGCTGTCAACTGGGTTGGAAGCTTCAGCTCCTATGGCAGTATAATATTTCTGAGACAGACTTTAGCCCAGCAGTGGACCAGATATTTGCATGCAGGATTTATCTGTTTCAGTCCCCAGCATTTCCAAGTATGCCAGAGAAGCACTGGAGAGTTGCTGTAGCTCAAGTGTTGGGATGGAATCTATAGTATTTCTGATATCTTGGACAAGCTTCCACAAGCTCAAACCAGCATGGCAAGCATCAAAGATAACAAGAGCTGTAGTGCAACAGTACCTATAAGGAATACCTTTTGCATAATGAACAGAAAGTCAGATGGACCAATGGGTCTGACATAAGCAAACTCCCTATATTATCTGAGTGTAAGTTGAAGTTTATATGAGGTGTTCTGTTCATGTCCTTGAAACCTGATCCCATATCATGCTATGTATGCTGGGCTAGTGTGGATAAAACAGTCTTGTAAATTTAATTGATTGTTGCTAAGCATACTGTGAGACATCTGGTGATTTACAACTGGAATGTGTGAGAGTTCAACTACCCATTACATTAACAGAGCTGAAAATCACCACCACATCTCTCTGTTGTTATGTGCTTTCAAGATGACTCCATTATGGCAACATCCTCATGGGGCTTTCTTAGCAAGATTTATTTAGGAGGGCATTACCATTGCCTTCCTATAAGGCTGACAGAGGGCAATTTGCCAAAGCTCACGGAGTGAGTTTCCATGACTGAGCAGAGATTCGAACCCAGTTCTCTTGTAATCTTAGTCCTACTACATAGAAACCATTATATCATGCTGGCTCCCCATCTCTTGCTTTCATAGAAAACAGCCATGGTGGTTGCTGATCAGTACAGAAGTACTAAGCAAAGTTTTTGTTTGTTTGTTTTGGCTTTTTTACCATTTTATTGATGTGTCAAGGTCTGATCAAAATTGGCCCCACATGCTGTTATTAGCAGAACTTCAACAGTTCTTTTTTTTTTGGGGGGGGGCAACAGGTCCCAGAAGCACTTGGTTGTTTGTTGTAGTGGTGGTCTTTGCAGAACACTGCAACTTTCTTGTATATAGAAGTAACTTGATCAAGATTCAAACAGGAAAAGAAAATCCACCTATACCTTGGAAAGAACTTCCTGATGGGGAGAGTTGTTCAATAGGGGGAATACACTGTCTTGGAGTGGTGGAGTCTCCTCCTTGTAGGCTTGCCATAACCCGGCAGCCCCCGTGCCATTCACGGTTTCGGGGGGCCCCTCCCGGTCCCGGTCCGGTTTGGGCCCCCACCCGTGCCTTGTTCCCGGTTTGGGGGCCCGCTCTGGCCATTGCCGCTGCCGCTAATGCGGCTGCTGCGGTGCCAACCCACCTCCTCCTCCGGCTCCGCCTTCCTCCTCTTCCTCGGCGGGTGGCAGAAGCGCCGCCGCCACCGCGCCCCCACTGGGAGGGCTTGCGTGCCGCCCAGGCCTCAGCAGGGGCCAGGGGCAGCGCGCGCGCCTTCTCCACTTCCCTCCCTGCGTGCACGCGCCTTCCTCACTTCCCTCCCTGCGCGCGCGCGCGCGCCTTCCCCACTTCCCTCCCTGCGCGCGCGCGCCTTCCCCCACTTCCCTCCCTGCACGCGCGCACCTGCCTCACTTCCCTCCCCGCGCGCACCTGCCTCACTTTCCTCCCCCCGCGCGCGCCTGCCCTGGTTTCCCCCCCCCCCCGCGCGCGCCTGCCATCTAAAGGAGGAGGAGGAGGAGGAGGAGGAGGAGGAAGGAGCCGGAGGAAGGGTGCCAAGGCCAGGGCAGAATTGGGCCAGAGAAGGAGGAGGAGGAGAGCTGAGTCACTGGCCATTAGGTCTGCCTTGGTATTTAGGGGTTTTAAAATGATATTTAAAAATATGAAATACTTATTTTATTTATTTTTTTTATTTTTTTTAATTTTTATTATTGCTTTTTATTTTTTTATTAATTTTTATTATTGCTTGTTTTTATTTTATTTCATTAATTTTTATTATTGCTTGTTTTTATTTTATTTCATTAATTTTTATTATTGCTTGTTTTTATTTCATTTCATTAATTTTTATTATTGCTTGTTTTTATTTCATTAATTTTTATTACTGCTTGTTTTTATTTTATTTTATTAATTTTTATTATTGCTTGTTTTTATTTTATTTCATTAATTTTTATTATTGCTTGTTTTTATTTTATTTTATTAATTTTATTATTGTTTGTTTTTGTTTTATTTTATTAATTTTTATTATTGCTTCTTTTTATTTTATTTTATTAATTTTATTATTGCTTGTTTTTGTTTTATTTTATTAATTTTATTATTGCTTGTTTTTGTTTTATTTTATTAATTTTTATTGTTGCTTGTTTTTTATTTTATTACATTAATTTTTATTATGAAATATATACACCCCTGCCTTGTTTTTATTTATTTTTTCATTATTTTTTATTATTTAATATATGCAAGTGCATTTTTTGTGTATTTATGGTGCTTTGAATGCTAACAAGTCCGCCTTTCTTGGACAATTATAGTGATGATGATGATGATGATGATGATGATGATGATGATGATGATGATG
>NW_024804646.1:0-85 GCF_019175285.1 Sceloporus undulatus
GTCCTCCTGGCTGGGCTTCCTCTTTCTCACCTCCGTCCTCTAATCTCTGTCCAGCATTCAGCTGCACGCATTATCACTTCCACCC
>NW_024804646.1:110-5169 GCF_019175285.1 Sceloporus undulatus
CAGTTTTTTGGGGTCATTGTTTTACTAAAATTTCTAGACCTATACACGAATCATAGAACACGAAAATAGCGTTGGAGCGACGGCAGGGCCATCCAGTCCCAGGCCCCATCTGCCCCGCAGGAAATCCAAATCAAAGCTCCCCCCCCCGAGGATGGCCCTCCAGCCCGGTAAAGATCTCCAAGGGGGGACTCGACTACACTCCAAGGAGCGAGGTGTTCCACTGTGGACAGCCCTTACCTCAGACGTTCCTCCTAATGTTGAGGTGGATCTCTTGCTGTACATGAGTACCGTATATACAGTAACCTTCATTAGAATTAATCACGAGCCTTGTGAACAGAAGCTGGGATGGCCCTTAGATTTCCTGCATCACAGGGGGTTGGATCTGAAAAACCTTCCTCGACTCCTCCTCTTTGTCTAGCTATCGTCCGATTTCTCTTCTTCCCCTTTCTTTCTAAGGTTTTTGATGGGTTTTTATTCCGCTGCTGAGTTTCTTGAGCCAACTCCATTCTGATCCCTTTCAGTCTGTTCTGCCCAAGGCATTCCCGCGGACAGCTCCTCACTAAGATCTCAAATGACCTTTTATGGGCCAGCTAAGGCCTTTACTCTGTTCTCATCCTCTTGATTTGCTGCAGCTTTGACCAACCGTTGATCACTGTCCTCCTAGTGACATACTCCTCTGACCTGGTTTTCTCAGCCTCGTCCTCGACTGGTTTCGGATCTTATGTTCGGCAGATCTTTTGCAGTAGTGCAGGTGGACAGACTTCTCCCTCGTTCCCTTATCTGTGGGTGTTCCTCAGGGCTCTGTCTCGGGTCCCCTTCTGTTTTCTCTCTACCCACTTCCTAGTAAACTCATTAGTCTTTGGTCTTTCCTACCATCTGTACCGCTGATGACACCCAGTTGTATCTTTCCACCCCTGATCTTTCTCCAAGGCTTGACACAGCAAGTTCATCTTGTCTCGCCGCTGTCTTGCGTGGAGCGCCATCGGCATTTGAAGCCAACATGTCCAGATGGAGCTCTTGCTTTCCTCCTCGCACACCTTCACACTCCTTTTTTGTCCCCTGTGGCACAACACTCTATTCAACCAGGCCAGCACGGCCCGCAATCTTGGTTTTATCTTTGATTCTTCTCTGTCGTGTATCCTTCAGATCCAGACCACAGCCAAGGCTTGTAGATTCCTTTTGTACAACATTGCCAAAATCCGACCATATCTCTCTGCCTCTACTGCCAAGATCCTGGTCCATGCCCTAGTGGTCTCACGACTCGATTACTGTAACGTCCTCCTGGCTGGGCTTCCTCTTTCTCACCTCCGTCCTCTAATCTCTGTCCAGCATTCAGCTGCACGCATTATCACTTCCACCCACCACTCTGACCATATCTCTCCTGTGTTGGCATCCCTTCACTGGCTCCCCCTCCCTTTTCGTATTCAGTATAAGCTTCTGCTGTCCATGTTTAAAGCCCTCCATGGGCTGGCCCCTCCTTACTTATCAGATCTTCTTTCTCCTCACCTTCCCACTAGGGCCCTCCGTTCTGGTAGTCAAGGTCTGCTGTCCCAGCCCAGGATTTCCTCTGCCCCATCTCAGATTCGCCCCTTTTCACTCGCTGTCCCTCACTCCTGGAACCTTCTTCCCCCGCAAACAAGAGCCATCTCTTCTTTAACCAGCTTCAAAATGGAGCTGAAGACCATCCTGTTCAGAGAAGCGTTCCCAGGCATTGCATAATTGTCCCTTGCTTTTTGTTGTTCTTTTGTTGTCTGTTTTATTGAATCATTTCCTGTATTGCTATACATTTTATATGTATTATCCTACTAGAGAGGCCCCTTCCCCACCACCACTCCCTTCTCCTTTTGTGTCGTGTCTTTTTAGATTGTAAGCCTGAGGGCAAGGAACCGTCCAATTAAAAAGATTGTATGTACAGCGCTGTGCAAATTTACAGCACTTTATAAATAAAGGTTAATAAATAATAATAATAAAATAGGACTAGATGTCTCTTGAGATTCCTTCCTATGAAACTGCAAATTCTCCAGTATTTCACAGAGCAAAACTAAGACAAGGATGGACAAACAAGGGAGTAAACCAAGTTCACCAAAGGTTCTACTACAACTTCTCCAACATAGCTAGTCTCAAAGGTGCAATAGGTGATAACAGCTTGATAGCATGATAATGGCACTCGTTGCCATCTTCCCCTTGCTTTTGTAGTCTTGCATAAGGGTTTTTACAATTTTCACCCCGCTTTGTAAAATGTAGAATATTAGCTGACCACCTCTTCTGTCCAAGTCATAAAGGGAGATGCCACTCGAGATCTCTTAAGCAAAGAACTTTTCCAGTTCTATCTCAGAGAAGAAGGAAGACTTACAAACAATCATAAATCCATCCCTCCTCAGTACTCGCATCCCATTAAACAAACCAAGATTAAGTACAGAGAACTGCATTTCAAAAAGACTTTGGCAAGACTTGCAAGTATTTTCATATTCAGGACATATATAATTTAAATTTAAAAAGATGTGAACTTCAGATACAATGAAACTAAAAGATTTGCCCAATTAAACCCAGTACTTTGAGTTCTTAAATTCTCCCAAGTCCAGTGCTGAAGACCTTCAAATATTTTAATATTTACTCAGATTTGCTGCCCATTCTCTCTCTTTGGAGAGGTCTCTCTCTCTCTCTCTCTCTCTCTCTATATATATATATATATGAATGAATGACAGGCTGGCGTACAACATGGTCCTCTCCATGCTGAGAATAGCTGTATTTACTGATTCTGGATAGGACAAATGGAAGCTAATTTTGTTTCCCCTCATTTATGAAGAATTTATTAAAGTGTTTTGTTTATATCCTGGCTAGAAGAAACATTACATTTTTAAAAATTGAATATGCAAGAAATCTGGGCATCGTTTGAACCTGGTTCTCAAAACCTTCTGCATGGAATACTGTGGAATGTGTAACAGAAGACATTATAGCACTGGTCTAAATAAAAACAGACAACAGCCATAATGGGATTATAAAACATTCCACTGTATGGACAGATGCACAGCTGTGCAGGATGGAAAAATCTGTAAGTTTTCATTTCCTGAGATCTATACACACACCTTACAATTGGTAAGATTCAGTAAATCTCCTGTAGTTAGGACTATTAATAGGATTCCTGTTCATATTTCTTCTTCTTGTGCTGAATTAAAACAGGTGCATTCTTTGTTGTCTCAGCCTGGACTCCCCCCATTATATATAGGCTTGTAATCATCCTTCTAATGAATGCATCTCCAAGTGACACTCTATATTAATAATGCATTATATTAACATTACATTGAAACCAATGAGCCAAACATCCCAGTGGTTGCAATAAACCATTACAACTTCTTATTACCAGCTGTAATGAAAGAAAATATGCCAAGGTCCATTACACAAGAAAGCGAAGCCAATATAGCAAGATTATTTAATTTACATTGACAAAAGGAGCAGTTGAATGTCTTGGTCAGCAACTAGTTTTGCAAGTTGACCATTTAGTGGAAAGAATATAGAATGAGCAAAGCAGAAGTAGAAGTGGATCTGTGAGGGGCTGGGATTCTTGGGCCAGTCAAGGCCTTGGACCCCTCTGCCCCTGCTACACTCAGCAGAGAATGGAGACACAGCAGATGGAGGAGAAGCAGCCCACCAGAAGGAGCAGCCACCCAGAGATGGCACACACACAGCCCCCAGTGCTGCTTTTTGTGTTTTGTTTTTTTAATATAGAACTAATTGCAAAATTGATAGATTGGTAAAGCAACTACTTGCAAGGACAGACCCCTGGCCCTGATTCCTCCGAAGCAGGCCACCACTTGCCCCGGTGCCGCCTGGCTCCCCGCAATGCCGCCGCTTGCCCTGCTGCCACCTGGCTCCCTGCGCTGCTCTCTATGATGGGTGGCGCAAATGGTGACGACTTTCGGGGCAGAATAAAGCGATTTCGCTCCCAGTAAGAAAAAGACCTGCATTATAATGGGAATGAGGGACCCTTTGAATTCGATTATCAACATGGAGTGGAGCCGGATTTGGATTCGGACTATACTGTAAGTGGGAATGACCCGCCAAGACAACCACCTACATACTTTTTGTTTCTATGCACATGCTATCTTCACTAAATGTATTGCTTTAGTCCATACCCAGCCTCTCTTAAGAAAGAAATACACATAAGTGCTATAATCCCCATTCTCCACTGCTTTCATGAGCCATGCATGAAAACAGCACGGAGAGCTTTCTGTTGTTATTTCATTTACTGTCTTGGTAATATCCCTGCAGTGGTGGGCCTATCCCACTATCAGCTGAAGCTCAATAATGATGCCGAAAAATCAGTTCTCAATATCTACAGATAAATGCTGAGACAGCTACCATTCTGACATTCTACTCTGGATAGAACAATTCTGCTATGGATGAAACAAGGGTCTGATTCCTTAATGGTAGTTTCTTAAGATGCTTGGTACAATCATTCACTTTTAGACTAATCATGAATACCATGAATACCACTCTCAACAAGAATATGATAAAATGTTGTAGGTCAAGAAAGGCATATTAAATTTAGTCTCAACAAGCCGAAAGAGGCAAAACATCACCTTCTGAGATTGATGAAAGCCACTGACATTCTGGGTTAGAAACAAAGTTCAAAGTTCCTTTATTAGCAACCAATATTATCAGGAACATTACTATACTATTACAAATATCCTTGTGTAAGCAAAGGTGGAGATTGTTGTTACAGATTCTGTACTATCTTTTGCTCTAAGCCAATGAATTCTAAATCACAGATTTTGGTGATATAGACACTGTCATGTTTCTCTATGTTTCAGTTTTAACCAATACAGAGGTCGCTCTGCCTTGCCCATGGCAATGGACAGATCCAGTGTTGCCAATTTCGCGACTTTCATGCGAAAATGGGGACTTTTCAGAGCTTTCTGTGTGATTTTCGCGCCTGGCTCTTTTTCAGTGCCTTTTCGGCGACTTTGGCCCTTTCAGCTCCAGCCTGAGAAGGCTGCAGAGCAACCAACCCTGGGCTGGAGAAAAAACTCTCTCTCTCTCTCTCTCTCTCTCTCTCTCT
>NW_024804647.1:0-5169 GCF_019175285.1 Sceloporus undulatus
AAGCAGCTTTATTTTGGCAGTCTGTAACAGGCCTCAATAAATGGATTTGATCTAACCCTCCAAGCAAATTTACTGTTGTGAAAAGCGTTGTGTCGGAAGGCACGGCAGCGTGGAAAGTGGTTGGAGACAGAAGTAGCTTTGTAACCATCTTTCCCAAAACTTGGACACTATTTAGCATTCACTTAAGCATCATTTCCTTTCCCAGTACATAGAATCATTTTGTCATTTTGTATTGCCTCTCCATTGAGTTAATATGGAAATGATACTCCTAAAATTGCTTGGAAATATCTAGGCCATTAGGGTGAGGCCCACACGGCTTCTGTTTCCTGGCAGTCAAGCCTAAGATCATTCATTCGGAAATGTCAAAGATCTGTCAGGGAAGGCTATTGCCTTAGCAGAATTTGTAAAAGTGACTCGGTTTGGAGTCCACATCTCAGCAGGACCAAGCCAAAGAGATATTCTGGGAGCTGTAGTCCGTAAAGTTATTTTTCTAGGCCTGTTTTTTTGAGGAGTTGACTTGGAAAAAGTGAGAGATCAATATCCTCTCTCTCTCTACTCCAGACTCTGAGAAAGGAATTAAAAGAAGGGAGCTAGGAGTTCTTGCGGATCGGTAATTACTGGATTCAGCATTTAGATGTTTCTCAATCAATAGGGAGCTAAATGCACTTGCCATTGAAGAAAAACACTGAGAATCTCTTTACCGACCTACAGGGAGCCTGGTTTTACTTAGTGCTATTCCCTCTCCTGCTGATATGACATTCACTTACTCCTTACATGCTCTTGCTTCTATGCATTTTCCTATAATAGCATGATATGTGTGCAGGATCAGGACCAGCTTAGCTGTGGGTCTCTCCGTATGATAGCCAGCTTCCACCGGAGGCCTGTTAGTCTTCCCATCACACAGTATTGAGTGTGAACCAAAATACACAGATTCCACCATGTGGTGGAAAAACAAAGATGTTTTGTATTTGGACTGTTAACTTCGCATCAAAGTCCCAGTCGCCACATATTCCACATAGACCATTTGAGTCATCCCTTAGAGACCAGCATTTCCAGTAAGATTTATTCCTAAGGATTGGTAAAAACCTTGAGATCCATACTTGTTTGAGTAACAGGACAAATAATGAATGAATCGGTAACATTTGATGGAGAGTATAAGGTATTGTATAACCACAATTCTTGGGATAATGTGTGACTTGCCTGCTACTAGTCAAGAGCATGCTCTGCAAGGTTTTGTATAGATAGAAGGGGGAAGAGCGGCAGACCTTTCTGTACTCTTTGCACAATGTGGGCTGATCTATCTTTTGTCATATTCTGCATGAACTTCTATAGAATGCAATACGCGAGTCTACAAATGAGTTTGGTGCGTATACTTTTAAAACCAATAGGCAAATCCTAGTAAGACGTCAACCAGTGCATATCTAACCTCCTGGTTGGAAAAGCTGTTAGGAAATAAATACTGGGGGAAATTTATTTGGACCCTTTCGGAACACATTTCTGAATGCCGCATATGAGCATGGATTCTTGCGTACAATGAGCAAATGCTCCTTTACCATGCCTAACCTAGCCAGAAATAGTAGAAATGATTTGAACCTGACATTTGCTTGCTTTGTATTTGTGAACAAATTGTGGTCACCCATGCAAAATACAAACCCCCATCAAGCATTAGTGTGTATTATTTTCATTTTCTGTTTTGCTTTGTTACATCTGATCATGTAATTTTTGTGTACGACGAATCGACATTGGTTTTTGTTGTTGTTGTTGCTGTATGTGGTTGGTGCTGTGACTTGTTTGTGCTCATCTCTGTTCTGTAGGCAACTTGCCACTCTCTCCTGAATAAAGCTACCGTAAAAGAAAAAAAGGAAAACAAAAAATCAGTAAGTTTTGGAGAAGTTTTATTCGCCATTTCTTTCAAAGCACACAAAACCTTCCTCTGATTCCTCCGTTTTCTGTTTTCACCCCTTTGGTTTCGAAAACTCTTCTTCACTTCCACCTTCTTGGCACTCTCACTGGGAAAACAACACAAAAATCATTCTACTAATTCTGGCACCAAAGAGCTTTCATTTCAATTAACACACTGGGTCTGAATTCACATCTGATTCTGTTTAAAAAGCATTGGAAAAAATTCTGAGGGTGCGCATTTCAACTTGCATTTTGGAAGGCAGCCTCTCACAGGTCTGAACCAGCGTCTCTTGGTCACCACTTGCATTGCCAAGTCGCACGGGGAAAGTCAGAAAATAAGAGCAAGGCATATGTTTGCACTGGTATTAGCAGGTCCCTCTGAGGTCAAGGAGGGAAGAGACAACCTTTTAGAGCAGTCATGGTGAACCTTTTCGAGGCCGAGTGCCCAAACTGCAACCCAAAACCCACTTATTAATTGCAAAGTGCCATGTCCCTCTGGCTTTCTAGTAACAAACTCTGGCAAACTCTGTGCTGGGACGATGGCACATGTGCCCACAGAGAGGGCTCTGAGTGCCACCTCTGGCACGCGTACCATAGGTTCGCCATCACTGTTTTAGAGCAAGGATGGGCAAAGGACATGTGGGTGCATGTGGTCCCACAGGGCTGTTTTTGTGACCACCTGGGCTCAAGCTAAGGGGGGCATTTCTGTCACATTTTGCTTACCCTCTTGGGGTGGCACCATTTTGTGCCCAGCGGAGGCCTGTTTAAAAGTCAGAAGTAAGCCAGAAGTGACTTCTGGTTGCTTCTTGTTTTTAAAGAAGGCCCAAGGGGACTAAAAACAGGGTGCAAATGACCCCCTAGAAGGCATTTGGAGGCATTCAGAAACGTTTCGGTGGTGGGAGGCTAATGGGATTCCCCTAGCCTTGCACAGTTGCTCACCCCTGTTCTAGAGAAAGTTGGTTTTCACTTTCCTTCCATGGCACCAGAGAGGAGGAGGAGGCATCAGAAATGCCAAGACTTTACTAGATAGCATCAAGACATGAGCAACAGAAAGTGAGGAGGTAGGCACTGACTGCCAACAAGGGTCGGCTTTTGGAAGCTCTCATCATGGCGACTTTGTGAATGAGGATCGCCATTTAGCTGTATGCTTCCAGCACCACCTCATTTTTTGAAACCAGTTTTCAGAATTGGAAAGGTTGGGAAAATTCTCTTAACGTTTGAGATGTTTCATACCCGTTTGGAGGTGAAATATCAGATGTGCACACAAATGGATTGGCCTTATTTTCCAACTTCCCCTCCTTTAAGTGTGGAAAAAAGTGAGCCGGAAACTTTTGTGAAGGTGCCGGTTTGCTTTGTGTAGATATTCAAAAGGCACTAACCCAAAAGTCTGTATTGAAAAATGAAATTGTTTCCCCCTTTATTTTACCTACTTCATTAGGGATTTTTAAGCCAGAAGACTTTCCTACTACTTTATGAAATTGCCCATTTGATTATGCCAGTGTTCACTTGGTTGAGCTTTGCTTAGGTTGGAACTTGCTATATCAGTACTACTGGTTGTAGATTGTGGGTACTTTTGTATTGCACTGATAATTCAGCCACCTGTTTTCCATCTGTGTTGGAGGGTGCCAGAGTAGGCCAGTCTTCTTGCTTCTCCAAGGCCAGTGCCATATAAATTGAGAAGAGGTTTTTTTAAATGGAGGATAAAGCTTACAATGACTATAATCATCAAAGACAGTGTTCTCTGAATACCAGTTCCTGGAGGCCTTGAGTGGAAGAGTGTTTCTATGCTCACATCTTTCCTATAATAATAATAATGTTTTATTTATAGACCACTATTCCGTAATGATCATAGCGCTGTACAGTAAAAATTGCAATACAATACAAAAAATTGCAAGGCCTCTCTCCCCCTCAAGATGGCGGCCGGGAGGAGGGCTCTTAGTCTTTCCAGGCCAGGCCTCTCTCCCCCTCAAGATGGCGGCCGGGAGGAGGGCTCTTAGTCTTTCCACGCCTGGCCTCTCTCCCCCTCAAGATGGTGGCCGGGAGGAGGGCTCTTAGTCTTTCCAGGCCAGGCCTCTCTCCCCCTCAAGATGGCAGCCGGGAGGAGGGCTCTTAGTCTTTCCAGGCCAGGCCTCTCTTCCCCTATGAGCTTCCCATCATCATCTGGTTGCCTGTGAAACACAGGATGGACTTGATAGGCCTTTTTGGTCTTGTCTAGCTAAGCATGCCTCGTGTTTTTATGTCTGTTTCTGCTCATGGAAGTGGTTCCTGAGATCTTGAGGCATGGTTTCCATCCACTTACAGATGGCTGCCTTCAGGAACTGCATACAAAGCCAGATGACCAAGTGTGCGATGTGTCGCTGGCCCAAGATTTGCCATGTAACTAAAAAACATATTTGGAAAGAATGGTGTGGTCATGAAAATCAGTGTCTATTTTCAGAACCAAGAACCCTCTTTTTTTTTTACAACAAACAAACAAAAACCAAAACACTGTCTCTGGAATTTCTAGACTACTCTAATTCTACGTTTTAATATGTCAAGCCTTCCCTAACTTGGCGCTGTCCAGGTGTGTTTGACTATACCTTCAGCGATCCCTGGCCATCATGGTCGGTGGATGAATCTGTCAGGTTTGGTATCTCTGGCTCTCATCTTTCTGTTTGTGAATTCTTTCCAAAAGTTTGCATTTTTTGTGCATGCTTTCTCCAAATATGCACATGTTTTGACAGGATCACCAAAATCTAGGATGAGTGTGTAGTACTATCAAAGTAATAACTCTCTTTTGATCCATGTATCGATTCAGAAAGTCCAGATTAATGTCAATTCAAAATAAAATGTGACACCGATGAATAGCCGCACCATCCATAAGTCTGCTCTGTTTGAAGGCACTGAGTTGGAGGAAGGCAGTACAGAATTTGAAAGTCAACTTATGTTGTCTTAAGTTATTCTACAACCTGTGGTTCTCTCTACACCTTGGAAAAAAGAAAGGAAATGAATCTATTTCCTTTTGTATTGCAAGTCTGTGATGGTAGTTGGCTGCGCCTGGCAACTCTTCTTTTGAGCTTGCTTAAGAGAGATGTGTTGGATGCCAGTTTTGAATGAGACATATGGAGTCTCTTCTCCCAAGACATTCCTCC
Source organism: Sceloporus undulatus (assembly GCF_019175285.1). Taxonomy (NCBI): domain Eukaryota; kingdom Metazoa; phylum Chordata; class Lepidosauria; order Squamata; family Phrynosomatidae; genus Sceloporus; species Sceloporus undulatus. The sequence goes on from NW_024804647.1 coordinate 5,034, forward strand.
TTCTCCAAGATATGCATCCTTCTCCGCAGCATGGTTTCTAACAGGCTCAGTCTTGAGCATGATGTGGCAGGATGGGTTGCCAATATGATCTGTCAGGGATGATGGGAGTTGTGGCTCTTCCTCTGGCCTGGAACTC
>NW_024804648.1:0-5167 GCF_019175285.1 Sceloporus undulatus
TTGCTGCATGATCCAGAAGCCTAGTATCAATGGCGGCACACCGCTATACCCTGTCTCTCTCAGGCCTATTATTCTATAATGAAACTTAGAGAACCATCAGCCAGGCACTGTTTGAGGAAAGATGTCCTCTTCTGTTGAGTGTTAGGAAGGCCAGGTTAGGATTTCTCTTTCCCTATGCATATTGTAGGCTGCAATATTCTAAAGGCCCTCGACCCTGTCCAATGTAAAAAGCTAAGACCACCAGCAAATACCACTTTTGTAAGCTATGAGCTGAGACAGACCGCCTAAAAATGGAGGTCTGCAGGTGCGTGTTTTAATTCCTGAGGGACGCCACAGCCGCCAAACCATGCAATGTCCCTCCAGAGTAAAAAGAACCCGGTTTTTGCGGCTCCTGGGTTAGTCATGATGCAAGCGAGATGCAGCAATGTGTGGACACTGTGCGTTGCTTATGTAAAGATGGCGGCCCGCGTGTGGATGGGAGGTCTCCATGAGGCTGCCACCCACATGAATTAGGTTTCTGGAACGTGCGGTTGTCACATGCTCTGGAATCCTAGTTTCGGTGGCAAGACAGCACTTTTGTCTTGTCTGTCTCAGGCCTATATTTCAAAGGAAAGGATTGGTGTATGCCCTGCCTAAAATGATGGGAGCTGGAGGTTCGGCGGCAATTTGGTGACCAACAATCCCTCCCTCCTTTATGCTGGGATGCTGGATTCAGTTTAAAATGGTGAGCAATAAGGTCCTCAGTTAGGAGGAATCCTCATATATTTCTTCATATTTTGTAGTGGTATTGGGTTTAGTCTGTTCCTGTATGTAGGTGCCTTCAAGTCAACTGTCAGTTAATGGTGATCCTATTTAATTTATTGAGTTTTCTTAGCCAAAGAATACTCTGAGTAAATTGGTTGTTTGGCTGGCTGAAGTAGAGCTTCAGTTTGTTCCTCTGCATCCCATTCATTACTAGCAGCAGACACTGACTTCTTGGCAAGATTTATTCAGAGAGGTTTAACCATTGCCTTCTCATGAGGCTGAGATTGTGTGACTGGCCCAAGGAAACTGAATCCTAGGAATTTAATACACAGTTTAAAAAAAGCAACTTACGTCTGCCAAATTCAGTTCTAATTTGGGATGTATCCTGATTCAGTCGGTCCTTCTTATACATGGATTTTTTATACACGGATTCAAGCACACATGGTTTGAAAATGTTCCAAAAAAGTATAAATTTCAAATATGAAACCTTGATTTTCCATTTTTTATAAGGGACACCATTTTGCTACGTCATTATATTTAATGGGACTTGAGCATCCACGGATTTTGGTACACATGGGGGATTTTGGAACCAAACCCCAGCGGAGAACAAGGGTCCACTGTATTATCACATACGCTTTACCACCAACGCTGCTGGCTGCATGAATTCTGGGTAACTTCCAGCTAGAATCCAAGCTCAGCCGGCCTCTTTTCAAAAGAGGGAAGCTCCAGGTTTTGCAAACTATTCCCAGACATACAGGGCTCTCATTTGGACACAATATGGATACCTTTTGTCCATTCCTCTCTGGAAAACCGGATTGTAAATTCACCTTTTGCAAGTTCTTTGGGTACTGATATTTTCATTACATGTAAATCCTTGTTATATCCACTGAAAGCAACCCCACTGAAAGGTCAGATTAAAATTATCCCTGATCTCTAAAAAACAAACAAGTGAAAAACACAGGGAGATATATCTGTACATTTTTAGATCTCTCTCTACATTTTGCATCTCCCTGTTCTGAATCCCTCCCCAACATAAGATTATGGCAGATAGGAATCCAGATGCTGATGGTGTAGATTTGGCCCAGAAGAGTAAAAACCACAAGAGGAAATTATTTGCTGAAGCAAAGCTTTATTGAAGAAAAGACACAGAGCAAATGTTTTCTGGGACTAGCCGTTTCAAATCAAAGGAGAAAAGCAAAGACACATGCCTACAAATGGTCACCAATTTGTTCTTACTCAGAGTCGAGAGACTGTTGGATGTGAAGGCAGATGGGGAGAAAGGCAGAGGAGGAAAAGCCGCATCCCAAGGAAGAGGCCTCTGTTTGAACTGTCCCTTGATTCTCAATGCAGACAGTTCAGATAGCCTTGTAAAAAGTGAAGCCAGAAAGGAAAGTGTAGCAAAGCAGCCTAGGAAAGAGGTCTAAAGAATAAAGAGTAGGTAGAGCTGGGTGTCAGGAAAGTGGAGCATCTCTTTATCCTGGGAACTTGGGAGAGTTGGATGGGATGCTCAGCTTTCCTGACATTCAGGTCCAGGGGATCATCATCGTAAATCCATGCGCTGTCTTGGTCTGTGGCCAGGGTTTTTGATAAGTGTTGAAGTTTCCTTCTTTCTTCTTTGCAGGGTCTGCAGTTGGATGGATATCAAAAGGGACCAGAGGGTCTTAATACAGGACAGACTCCTATTCTGCGTCCACCAGTATAAGAGAATCTAGGTCTAGTAATCCTGAGCTGAAAATCTGGTCCAATATCCATTAAGGAATCAGGTTCCATGGTGCCAAATGCCTCAGCAACATCAACCAATTGCTCTCCTTCTTGACTGATCAAACCATTGTAGGAAGAAGAGGTAGAAGAGCGAACTAATGGGGGATAGCCAACTGGCATATAGTAAGACATCTTGGAGAGAAGAGGAGCACCTGAAATGAGAGAGTGGGACTGTTAATGGAGAAGGTGGGATGCAAAGGAAGCCTTGGAGATCCTGCAGAAGGGACTCTTGATTCAAGGATCCCACTGGGGCTGAAGGAAGGACTTCATGCCTGGAAGAAAAGACCTCCACAGTTAACTGGGAATGGCAGGTTGGGACTGGACTCATGTCCAATGTTCTGTAGAGAATATAACATTTGTTAGAGAAAGGGGTTGTTGGAATGAATGTTCTCTAATCATTCTCCCATCAATACTGTGTATTAAAATTTTGTATGCAACATAATCCCTTGTCCTTGCAAAGTCATCTGTTCCCTGAAAAGCCTGAAGAGTGGTACAGCCTTATTTCAAAGGGAAGAACACCAGGCAGTAGCTGCAAAAAGGAGCATTGCTTCCAAGGAAAGTTGTTTTACATGGCTCTGTATTCTTTATGGCTGTAGCTTCTAAAATGAGGCTGCATTCTTTGGGGGCTTCATCTGAACACCTTTATATTTTGCAGAAATGGAGGATGCCAGAGGTTACAAAATGGATGTTTGCTCGTTCTAGTTCATTTCTTTGTACTCTGTCCTCTCTTTGTGGAGTTTATGCTGGCTTAGAGTCAGGAAAAATCATGAAAACCAAGAGGGACCCTGGTTGGATTTCGAGAGTTCAATTGAAGGGATGAAGAGAACATTTCTAGTAGGGATGAAGTGAATTAAAATTACATCAAATGAAACCCTGTTGCCCCTTCTCTGGTTTTGGAGATCCCACATTTCACTAACTATAGGCACATAGGACTACAGGGAATTTAGTTTAGATCTACATAGTGTACATCTACAGCACTATAGAAGGAAATAATAATAATAATAATAATAATAATAATAATAATAATAATAATTGTATTCTTTGCAAGTGTTGTTTTACACATTTCTATGTCATGTTGAACCTCTGAATGGAAACTGTGGCTCAGAATAATCCCAACTATGAAACGCAAGCGATAGCCTTGTAACAAATGAAATCCATGTTTTGACCTGTGTCCACATTGGAATCAATAAGAGATTAGTTTATATGTATCTTTCACATTACTTTTATCTCAAGAGCCTGTTCTAAGCAGATCTAATACTTGCTTTAAGCAACACAAACAAACATGTTGAAGGAAAAATCATTTTCTAGTAAAAAAAAAAATGACCCTCCGAATGCAAACGATAGAAAGAGGTCTCTGGACAAAGAGGCAAAACCAAGGTATCAATTTGTAACATAGATGGATACTTAAGGAATGTGGTCTTTGAAAATCCTCATTCAAAATATTACATTATACAGTTAGCCCTTCTTATACGCAGATTTTTTTATACACGGATTGAAAATGTTCAAAAAATATCAATTTCAAATATCAAGCCTTGATTTTCCATTTTTTATAAGGGAAACTATTTTCCTATGTCATTGTATTTAATGGGACTTGAGCATACACGGATTTTGTTATACACGGGGGATCTTGGAACCAAACCCCAGCAGAGAACAAGGGTCCACTGTACATCCCTTGAAATGCACAGAGCCTGCTCCATTTTGTAGTACTTTGGGTATTGGAGTAATACCCTGGCATTGCAAAAACACTTGGCTGTAGTTTATCAGACGGGACGGATCCTGTGCAGAAACTGGATTTAAAATGAAATAACCTCCTCTCCATGCAAAAGTATGATGGGAGGAACTCAAAACTTCCCTAAGGACTAAAAAGAAATGCCATGTGTTATAAATGCACAAAATCATCTTACCTGAAGGAAGTTTTTAAAAAGAGAGAAGTAGGGATGAAGGGGGTGAGAGAGAGAGAGAGAGAGAGCATCATACATACAAAGTACAAATGAAGCAACTACTAGGAATAACCTTCTTTCTGCTCACTTACCAAGTTCTCAGAGGAGTCTTTGGAAGAAGTCGAGAGGAGCTCTTGGAAAAGGCTTGACTCTGGTCTCCTTTTGTACCATTCAGGGGGACTGTGCCAGCCTTCTGCCCTCAGAGAGGCTCTGAACAGGTCCTTCCACTACTTGACTGGGCAACCAGTATCGCAGCCCATGGCCACCCCATGTAATATTCAGCTTCGTAGATCATAATGATGTTTTCTTGGCTTTTTATTGGGGAACATAATAGTCCTGCTTTGGAACTATTATTAACTCCCCTTGGTTGCCAAAATTCAAAGTTGTTTCTCTGTAGAGAGGTCTTGTTGCACCTTTGAGGCTAAAGAACTAAAGAAAGAAGTTTCCAGCATGTGTTATCATAGGCCTCTCTACATACTGGAGGCTAAAGGCATTGTCATACTTTTTAATTCATTCATGGATTCATGGTAAGTGTTGCATTTGTGTAAGAAAGTCTGTAGTAAGAGCTCGGAAAGTCTGGAAGGGTGAAAATGGGCTGCCGGCTGGTATTGGAAGGAACTTTATGATTCTATGGGGCTAGAGAGACCATCCGAAAATGGAAGACTTGATGCTTCAGCAGCAGCCAAACAGTGCGGCATCCCTCTAGAGTAAAAAGAACCCCC
>NW_024804649.1:0-5164 GCF_019175285.1 Sceloporus undulatus
AGGCCTTCATGCTCTTCTGAACTCAAGAGCACAGTAGACCCTGCTTCGGTGTTATGGCGGGTGCGAGAAGTCTCCTCTCAATGCAGATGTGAGAGAGGGGGTTTGCAGATCCCAGGTTCAAAAATAAGCCCACAACGCGAGAGACGATTCAAGGAGCTCCCCAGATAGGGGAGAAGAAGAGGGGCTCAGCGGGTACCTCCACAACTGTGAGGCGTCCTGGAAAAGCGGCAAAACTCGGAGCGTCCGGGGAAAGCGGCCGGTAAGGAGACGCAAGAGAAATGGAGGTCTGAGCTTGTCAGTACCGGGATCGAGCAGCCGCGACGCGGCAGAAGCACCGCTATCACCGCCTTTGCTATACAAACTTGGCAACTATACTTAGCAACTCTGATCCTCTAGGGAATTAACCCTTTTCTGTAAATCCTAAACGACACCACAAACTCTCCAAACTAATAAACGCCGCGAGGGGAAAGGAGAGAAGGGGGAAAGGAAAGCGACGGCTCAAGCCGATCTGAAGCAGCTTCTCCCCCCCTTTCACGCTTGACTTTGCTAGCTTCTCCGAGAGTCTTGGACTGATTTATTTTGAGGTTTTTTTTATTGCTTTTTTTTTCCCCTTCCCCTTGGGGTTTTTTTTTGGGGGGGGGGGGACAACAGATTTAGAGCGGACTTTTTTTTTCTTGTTGAGACTTCTCTTTCCCTGCTTTCTTTGGAAACAGCAACGCCCTTTAAAGCACCTAAGTGGCAAGACTTGATCTAAAGGGAAACAGCCAGATCGCCATCTTGACGCTGGGGAAACTTTAACTATATTCATCCTTAGGACTACTAGGAACTGTTTTTGTGGATCTTTATTCTAAACGAAGGGAAGGAGGAAAGAATATTTTGGGGTGCAGGAACTAATTTTGCAGTGTTACTTTTGAAGAAAACTATAGGGATTGTACTGGACTGTGTTGTAAGCAAGTTGAAGAACTTCCCAAGGCAAATCTGACACAAGTGTTTGAAAACGCTGCAGGAGATTCTTTATTGCTGAGATTGGCCTGGGGGAAAGAGATATAAGAAGAAGAAGAAGAAAACTTACTTCCCAGTTGGACAATAATTTAACTAATACAGGAAAGTAATCAATTTCTCTATTTGAAATAGAAGTATGGACACATATATGTGAATAGATAATTGTAACATAATAATACATTGTAAACTGTAAATTTTTCCTGAACTCCTCTAACAGCAACATTGTGTATGTAACTAAACTCTATTGTTGGAGAGTCTATTAGCTATATTATAATTGTATTTCTATTCTCCTTTAGCATAGCATATATTTACAGCTGGAAGGAAAACTTAATCTCCTCTTCTATACAATGAAATAGTAAAAAAGGTAAAGTAGTTGGATTTTTCGTTAGATAATATTGAAATAATATCAGGTGGATACACTTGTTTCTCTATTGGGTAAAAACTTCTCTCATTTCCTGTGGACAATATTATTGTAGCAATTTGGGTGGTGCGAAGCAATCTGAAGTAATCTTCATATATAATAATAATAATAGTAAAAGTAACTGTAATAAATTTGTTATAGTGGAGTGGAGAGAGTGGAGATACAAAAAGGCTAGACTTCTCTAGTTGCTAGGTGACCTTCTTTTCTCTGCTCCCCCCTACTATTTCCTTTGTTGAGTTATTGAATATTCCTGTAGATATAGTATTAATTTGTAACAAGTTAGAGATAGAGGTGGAAAATGTGTTGTTATTAGACAAAAGGCTACTTTGAACGATAATTAACAGATTCCTTCTTTTTCTTTCGTTTTCCTTTATTTAGTACAAAAAAAAAAGTTAAACAAAAGGAAACTGATTGCTTAAAAGTATTATCTCATTGGCTAAAAAGGATTAAGGAAAATAGCGAAGATAGTATTGAGACAAGGACTAGACACAAGGATTATTGTAGATAAGGCCTTGACACAGATAGTTATTGAATAACAAAATATTGGTTATAAGAATTTGAGAAGAGAAGGAAGAGAGGAGGAGGGGGAAGGGAGGAAGTAAGGAAAAGAGAGAAAGAGAAAAGGAAAAAAGGGAAAAAATTTCCACCTTCACAGCGGTAATAAAATAACAATAATAAATATATATATATATATATTTACTACTAAAACTGATAGCTTGAAATAAATTCTCTAAATCAATTGGAAAAATTTTCTTTAGAGTTAATACAATAAGGAGATAAAATAATAAAACAATTGTAGATTTAAAGAAATAACTTTAATAGATAGCAGTTAAAAGACTAAACTCAGAAAAAAATGACTACGACAAGAAGAGAAAAAGAAAGACAGCAACAGGCAGCAGCGATGTCAAGTCAAAGAAGACTGTCTAGTTCGGACCCAAATTTAGGATTATTAGAAGAAATGAAAAGATTACATTTGGAACTTAAGAATGAGATTTGGGAATCAAAAGAAGAAACAAGACGGGAAATTAGAGAATCGAGAGAAGAAACGAAGAAAGAATTGAAATATGAAGCGAGCAGAATAAGACAGGACCTGGACAAACTTAATAAAGACATAGAAAAAATAACAGGAAACATAGAGAAACTAGATCAAAAAACAAGGAAAATGGAAGAAAAAATAGAGGATATAAACAAATTTCAACAAGAAGACCAAGATGCTATTTTGAGATTAGAAATCAAACAGAGAGAAAAATGCATCAAATTGAGAGGACTTCCAGAGCAAACACACGAAAACTTATATGACTTCTTAACTCCCTACTTAGCTAAGTACCTCGACATGCCAGTGCAACAGATGTATGGAGAAATTGACAGAATATATAGAATAAACTCTAACACAGCAAGAACTAGGAAACTCCCAAGAGACGTGGTGTTATACTGGGTGAGAAAACAGACAAAGGACGCATTTCTCCAGAAAAACTTCAAAACAAGATTTGTGATAAGAGGGACGGAAATTCAAGTGTTTAAGGACATTCCCGCGGAGGTGCTAAGAAGACGGAAAGATTATCATTTTTTAACAGAACAATTGAAAAGATACAAGATACCATTCAGATGGGAAGAACTGGAAGGACTCTCTTTAACATGGAATCAAAAAAGATACAGATTAAACTCATTAGAAAAAGCGGGAAATTTTTGGAAAGATTTTAAAAAAGAAATAACAAAAAGAAAAACATCAGGGGAAAGGAAGGATAGAAACGAGAGAGAAGAAAAAGAAGAACTTTCTGGACCATCATCCGAAACTGACAATGGAGAGGAGAAGAAGGAGTGGAGACAGGAAGAAGAAGAAAAGAGGAACAAACCGGACGTGAGAGAAAGTAGAGAAGAATTGAGAGAAGAGGAATAGAAAGATTTGGAAGAATAAGAATAACGAAATAAAGTAAGGGGGGAGGGGAAGGGAAAGAGGAGAAAGGGGAAGGGAAGGGAATCTTAACTGCTTAAACCTAGCCAGAATAATTAATAAAATTTAGAGATCATAAAAGAAAACTACAAAACGGATATATGAAATTAATAACCTGGAACGTAAAAGGATTAAATTTACCAAATAAGAGGAAAAAAGTTACTCACTATCTAGGGAAATTAAAATGTGATATTATATGCATACAAGAAACTCATATTAAACGCACGGAAAAAAGACTAATACGATTTAGAAACCTAGGGAAAGATTATATCTCGGCAGCGAAAAATAGGAAGAAAGGTGTTGCAATCTATATTCAAAATCATATCCAGTCAAAAGAAGTTCTAAATGATCCAATGGGACACTACGTAGGTGTTGAAATAAATTTAAACGATGAAAAATGTTTAATATTAGGAATTTACTGCCCACAAGATAAAAAAGGACTTTTTTACTACAAATTACATAATGAAGTAGAAAAATTGAAATATGATAAAATAATAATTATGGGAGATTTTAATGGAGTAGTAGAACCCTTTCAAGATAGAAAATCTGTAAAAGAAATTAAAAATAATCAAGGTATACTCCCCCAATCCTTTTTTGATCTGGTCAAAAGTTATTATCTAAAAGATGTTTGGAGACTTAGTAAAAAAGAAGAACAGGGATTTACATTTTATTCAAACAGACATCAATCAGTTTCGCGTATCGATATGATTTGGGTACCAATACCATTATGTAGTTTGATTAAATCAGTAGAGATACAGCCAAGATTAATTTCGGATCACAATCCTGTAATAGTAACCCTCTTTCAAAGAATTAGAACAAAGATTTGGAGATTGAAAGACTCTATAATCCAAAATAAAGAAGTCATTAGAAATACAAAAGAGGTTATAACAAATTATTTTAAAGAAAATATTTCTCAAGATATAAAGCTAAAGAATGTGTGGGACGCGGGGAAAGCAGTGGTGAGGGGCTTTTTAATCAATCAAGAAGCATATTTGAATAAAAGGGAGAAAGAGAAAGAACAGATGATATCCAAATTAATAATAACCAAGGAAAAAGAACTGGAAGAACATTTGGGAGATTTAAAATTATTAGAAGAGATCAATTTATTAAAAAAACAAAAAATGAACAAAGACACATTGGAAATTAGTAAAAAGTTAAAAAGTTTAAGACAGAAGAACTTTGAACAAGCCAACAGGGTTGGTAAAGGATTGGCTGAGATGTTAAGGAAAAAACAGAGCAAGAAAACAATAGTCGAATTAAAAATAGAAGACAGATTGGTGACTAAACAGGAAGATATAAAAAACGGGTTTGCCCAATTCTTTTCAAAGCTGTATCAAGATCAAGAAATAGATATGAGAAAAATTCAAAATTACCTAGCAGATGGGGGAGATAAATTCATAAATCCAAATAAGAATCAATTAGAAGAATTAAATAAACCAATAAGCTTTATGGAAGTAAGAACAGCAATTGATAATCTGAAAAATGGAAAATCCCCAGGACCTGATGGCTTTACGGTACATTATTACAAAACTTTCAAAGATGAATTATGTGGCCCTCTACAAATTATGCTAAATTCTATAATAAAAGAAGGAATTCCAGAAACTTGGAAAGAGGCTGATATAGTATTAATACCGAAAGAAGGAAAAGATACTAAGGAAATAAAAAATTATCGTCCTATCTCCCTATTGAATATTGATTACAAGATCTTTTCAGCAATCTTAGCAACGAGATTAAAGAACTTTTTAAAAGATATTATAGATATTGATCAGAAAGGGTTTTTACCCCAAAGA
>NW_024804650.1:0-5164 GCF_019175285.1 Sceloporus undulatus
CCATTAATTCCACAAATATTGGCTAAAAAACATTCCACATTATTAAAATCGCAATTATAAATACCTACATCATTAAACAGTAAGGGGAGGGAAACTTTATTACAAGGAATTGGGAGGGTAGGCTTGTAGGAAGAGGTAAGTTTTTAATGCATTTTTAAAGGCTTCCACCGTTCCACTAAGGCGGATCTCTTCGGGTAAGGCATTCCAAAGAGAAGGCGCTACTGCCGTAAAAGCCCTTTGCTGGGTAGTCGCCAATCTCACCCTTGGATGACTGAGTACCAATTTTCCTGTTGACCTGAGAGTGCGGGGTGGATTATGCAGGGAGAGGCGTTCCCTCAAGTAACCTGGGATTTAAAGGTAATAACCAACACTTTGTATTGGGACCGGAAACGGATTGGCAGCCAGTGAAGAGATTTTAAGATGGGCGTTATATGGTCAGATCTTGCCGTCCCCGTAATTAACCTGGCTGCTGCATTTTGAATCAATTGAAGTTTCCGAACCTGATACAAAGGTAGCCCCATGTAGAACGCATTGCAGAACTCCAAACAAGAGGTTACCAGTGCATGTACTACATTTTCTAGGTCCTTTCGGTCCAGACAGGGACATAGTTGGCGTATCAGCCTAAGCTGGTACCAAGCACTCCTGGCCATCGCATCTACTTGAGATGTTAATTGTAGAGATGGATCCAGGAGTACTCCCAAACTACGAACTGTATCCTTTAGGGGAAGTTTAACCCTGTCTAGGACAGGATGACAAATTTCCCTGCCCGGGCCAGGGGAACCTATCATGAGTACCTCTATTTTCTCTGGATTCAATCTGAGTTTGTTTTTCCTCATCCAACCCATTACTGCCCCCAGGCAGGCATCGAGAGGAGAGGTGCCATCCTTAGTCACTGTATCAGTCGGAGACATGGAGAGATAGATCTGGGTGTCATCAGCGTACTGATAACACCGCGCTCCATGACTCCAGATGCTCTCTCCCAGCGGCTTCATGTAAATGTTAAACAGCATAGGGGACAGTATGGCACCTTACGGGACACCCGATATAAGCTCTCTTTTACAAGAGCAGCTGTCCCCCAGCTTCACCATCTGGAACCTTCCACAGAGATAGGACCGAAACCACTGGAGCGCAGTGCCCCCGATACCCAGATCTCTCAGGCGTTCCAGAAGGATACCATGGTCGATGGTATCGAAGGCCGCCGAGATGTCCAAGAGCACCAATAGAGTTATGTCTCCTCTGTCGGTGGCCAGACGGAGGTCATCGACTAAGGCGACCATGGCAGTCTCAACTCCGTAACCCGACCTGAAGCCAGTTTGAAATGGGTCAAGATAATTGGTTTCATCCAAGACCACCTGGAGCTGAGAGGCGACTGCCCTTTCGATCGCCTTACCCAAGAATGGTAATAGGGAGACCGGTCTATAATTACTCACAGATAGGGGATCTATGGCGGGGTACATACCTCCACTTTGCGGCGCTCTGCCGCCGCCGCCAGTAGGTCCGCGGGGGAGCCGGAGCCTTCACACGGCCCGACTCCCGCGTGGACCGAAAAAGAAGCTCCAAAATGGAGCTTCTTTTTAAGTCGCGTTTGCGACGTAGCGAGGCACCAGGGGCGCACTCACTACGTCACAACGCCCGCGACGCGTACGGACGCTCAGCGTCCGATATGTAAAGATGGTGGCGCCCGTATGAACAGGGCGCCGCCATCTTGTACGTATTCAATACGTACTAGGGTTTGGGGGGGTGCGGAAGCACCGCCCCTTCCTAACCCTAGTACGTATTGATAACGTACTATTTGGCGGTCTGTAAACCGCCTATGTCTGATTGTTTCATTTTTCTTTCTTTCTCAGTGTAGAACTTTGCATAGAAACAAAGGCCCTATACAGACAGGCCAAAATAAAGCTGCTTCAGATCACTTTGGAGGTATGGTGGTTTAATGATGTGTGCATCCTAAGAGTCTGGAAGCTGCACTGAAGTTGCACTCCAGTCCTTAGGACTGGAGCGTGGCTTTGGTGCAGCTTCTGGACTCTTAGGACGCATGTATCATTGAAACACCATACCTCCAAAGTGACTTGAAGCAGCTTTATTTTGGCCTGTCTGTATCAGGCCAAAGATATGCTTTTGTGCCTTTCCTCTTGGTGGAAAGACATCTCTCTGGGTGCCATTATGTAGCCTACAGGCAGAGTGAGGCAACTGCCTCAGGCAGGAAAGTGGTGGAAGCCCCTTGACCTATCTTCCGGTGCTTCGATGCCTTTCCTTTCTGATGGAAGTCAGAACTATGTAAGCCATGCAGTCTACAGATCCAGCTACACACACATAGTAATCTGCTACTTAGATTGTAATCCACAAAAGTAATTTTTCAAGCTTTGTTCTCTGAAACTGAAAAATTGCATATACTTTGCCTTACACCCACTTCTTTCCCCTTCCTCTCTTGTCTTGTGTGCATTTCTTCATTGTAAGCACTTTGGAGTTCTCCCTTGCTTTTTGTAGAATACCATTCCAAGAGGCTACAACAGTAGCTAGGAGATGAAAAGGTGTGGACTTATTAGCAGCAGCTTTATGACCAGGAAGTATCTCAGGAAATGCCAGTATTTTGGAAAAGAAGCTGATGTGGATGGATATGTGCACTTCCACATATTCTAGCTGTTGCCTGCATCCTCTTGGGTCATGAGTGCTTTCATTGCAGAAATCAGGACCTTTTTATTAATGCTGTTAATGCATCACTGGCATTATCAGCAATAAAAAATGAGGAATAATCTCCAGCTGACACTGCATACTACAAACAGCACAGTCGACATATGTACAATCAGGAAATTCAGTGCAATTTATACTCTTTCTGCCCAGCTTTCTCATATCCGGTTCTTTACTGGCAAATGTATTGAATTACGACTGGACTAGCAATATTTAAATTTGGCATTTTGCAGTTGAAATGACAGCATTTGGAAGATGTCCCACTGCTCAGTGCAGCAGAACACAAATCAGACATAAATTGTAGTAGGTTTCACTCCCCTTTCCATTCTGACTTGCTGCTATTTAGGAACAAATTACATATAGGAAATATTTTTCTTTCTTATTTTCAGTCCTTCAAGTTTCACTTGCTGGGGGGGGGGACACTCATAGACAGAGATGATGTTAAGCAGAGGAAGAAAGAAAAAAGTATGATTAGATTAACCATCCATTATGAAGCCAAGCCCTCCCTCCAGTCCATCTGCCTTGGTCTATCTGCCTAGAGAGGAACTGCTGGACCTCTTACCCTTTCCCTCCACCACTCCCCTTCTCCTTCTGTGTCATGTCTTTTTAGATTGTAAGCCCGAGGGCAGGGAACCATCTAACTAAAAAGATTGTATGTACAGCGCTGTGTAAATTTACAGCGTTTCATAAATAAAGGTTAATAACAACAACAACAACAACAACAACAGGACACTGTTAGCAAGTTTATCATAGCTCCTTCGTAGTTCCCAGCCTGCCCACACCACATGTTCCAATACTCTCTCCACCATTCATATAGTCATCCACCCACCCTGGCCATAGGCAACATCCATCCTCCTGCTTTTGTCCCTCAGTAACCTTAGTTAAAACTGAACTTGTCACTTCATCACCATATCAACAAGTTTTGCATTTCTATAGCTATTCATGTATTCTGATTATAAAGGTCTTTCTTGGACACCAATTCACTCCATGCAGAGGAAGAAGACAGAGGGCCAAAACACACTGCAGAAATAATCCAGTTTGAGGCCACTTTAACTACCATGGTTCAATGCTATCGACTTCTGAGAATTGTTGTTTTGTGAGACATTTAACCTTCTCTGTCAGAGAGGCAGTCTCAAACTGGATTATTTCTGCAGTGTGTTTTGGCCCCAAGTCTGCAAATGCTTATACTATAACTTCTTTCGCTCAGTTAGTCTCAAAGGTACTACAAAATCCCTTTATATACTGATATTCCAGACTATGAAGTTTATCACATGTACTTTTCAGCTTGATCCAGGCACTGGATGAGATTGGGCTGGAACGGGGAGAAATGGATTTTATTGCACACAAAAGTGCTGCTGCGCTGCCGCCTGACCAGCACCAGATTAGATGAACCTTTGGTCCAATCCCCTCTTATGGAGTCATGCTCTGATAAAGAATTTGAAGTGCCTTGCTTCTCCCAATGTAACACAATTAGGGAAATGCCCAATGAATCGTCAAGTCACTTGTCATCTTATATGACCTCCTGAATTTCATGGGATTTTCTTAGGCAAGGAGTAATTATAGGTAGTTTGCTATTGCCTTGCTCTAAACTGCAGCCTTTAGCACCTGGTATGCCCCCAGCAGTTTATTTTCCAAGTACTAACCAGACCTGTCCCTGCTTAGCATCTGCAATCAGATGGGATCTGGTACCTTCAGGGTACAATCCTGAACTAGGCAACCTGGAACTGGTAAAAATACATTCTCTTCCACTAGGGTCAATAGTAATGCAGGAAAGAAAAAAGCCTTCTTATTCCCTTTCTGACTGCAGTAATTTGACAGAGTTCAAGGGGTATCATTTCTTTCATCATGGTTATCAGTTCATTTAAAAGATGTTCCTAATTAATCAGAAAGAATATTTGGGCAAAAGGCTCTAGTAATTTTATTCTAGCATATCTGGAGGTCACATTAGCAGATCCCCCTTTTCTGACACACCATAAGAAGGTATATAGTACATTGATATACAATAGAGTGCTGAAAAGTCCTCAGTCTGACCAAGAAGGGAAAGAATTAGAGCCATGAAACGTATATGCTATTCCACATATTCACCCTCAAGTTCAACACACTTGGAATATCATTTGTCAAGTTTCTTTAACTTGTTTCTTAACAAAAAATGTTTTGATGTTTGCTCACTGAAATACTGTTTTGCTGCTGCTATCACCTCTGAATCGTTCAAATATTTTTTTTTTCCTTTGACACTCTTTTTAAGATTTGGAAATAGGAAATAATCAGCTGGAGCAAAATTTGGTGAGTAGGGTGGATGGTTTATGCACTTAGACCCCGAATTCTTCAAAACGTCAATTGTTTTACCAGCCCTGTGAGCAGGTCCATTGTCCTTCAAAAACTGAACACTTTTTTTAGAATAGTGCCTCAATACTGAACATGTAGGGACCATTAATACAAATCAGTTACATGTGTAACTCTGGGTTACACAACCATA
>NW_024804651.1:0-2259 GCF_019175285.1 Sceloporus undulatus
CTGATGTACGCTTCTTTTCAGTGAGCCGTGATATAATTAGTTCCAAATTCTAATTTCCTTGAATACAGTTTTGTAATTTCCTTTTCTACTGTTTTCAGAAATTATGTTGTTCTTTTCTTTGTCGCACTGTATAAGGGCCTTTATAATTGTAATCAATGTTTCACTGAAAACACCGAAGATAAATGTCTGAATAGAAAGCCTGATAGGAAGGTATTGCTATTTTTAAAATGGCACTAGCTTAACAGGTTAAAAAAATAATGAGATGGTTATTATTTCCTCTCAGATTTTGTTGTGTTTAGAAAGGATTAACAAAGGCAAACATGATAATCCATCAGGAATGCTAACATTTTCAACATTTTCATTAAAAACATGACATACTGCAGACAAAGAATATCTAAAAGCATTTTGTGCTAGATGTTTAGGTAAAAAAACAAATGTTAGCATACATTTAGATACAAATCTTGTGTTTATAGAGTGTGGTGTATTTTAAAGTATGTACTCATTTGGAAGCCTGTTACCTTATATGACTTTGTGTTTTTTGGATGCTTGCTTGTCTCCTTTAAACAGTAACAAAGATTCCAGCCAACTAAATGCTTTTATTCTTAAAGCAACAGGGATTAAGAAGTTTCTTCCTTTCAGAATGGACAGGAGGCCTTTATACTGTACATGTATTCATTCAGACCACTATTTATATTGTATAAGTATTCATTCAAATCTTTATACAGTCACATCCTGTACTCAGGCTGCAAAGACTAACATTCCAATCATTTACTTGGAAATACTACTCATTTCCACAAGGAAGGAAATGTATTTAGAACCAAGGTCCATTAACTCTAAAAAAAGCAATGCAATTTGTAAGATTAAAATTAATGGAAGCTATGCCCCCCACTTTAATACCCCATTACCCTAATATAGCTGTGCCTTCATAAGATGGTCATATCAATTTACTCTTAAGACTTTATCAGGACTCTTAATCAAAATTGCAGGGCAGCCACCCTATGCAAAAAAGTAAAATCAAATGGTTTAACAGCTTTTAATAGACCATCAACCAAACTAATTTTGTTAGTTTAAACTACAGTTGCCCCTGTGTTTTTGCGGGGATCCATTCCGGATCACCACCACGCAGCGAAAACGAAAATAGCCAATATTCAAGCCTCATTGGCTTGAATGGTGGTGCACACCTGGGAGCACCCGCTGGTGCATGTTGCAGGCACTCCCCATTTTGTCCTTCTCCATTTGCCACCCGCGAACAGGCAAGGGACGCAGATTCCAAGTATGTGAAAATGGAAGGACAACTGTACTGCTATTCTCTGCATGAGATATTTATTGAGAAGTCCCCTTGTATGAATAGTAACCTACTGCATCCACACTGCAGAAATAATCCAGTTTCACACCATTTTAATTGGGATTTGTAGTTTGTTGTAGTGCCAGAGGTCACAGACAAAGAAGGCTAAGTGTCTCACAAAACTACAAATCCCAGAATCCCATAGCACTGAGCCATGGCAGTTAAAGTGGTGTCAAACTGGATACGACTGCAGCGCAGATGCAGCCAAAGCAAGTTTGTTCATTGGGTATAGTGGAAATGAGGTACAATTTTTGGCCCCAAAGGGCCAAATTAATCAAGACTGGCATCTCAGGAGTGGGCAGGGCTGCTTCCCAAATTGGGTGGTTGGTGGCATGTACATGCACACACTCACACACACTGTTTAGAGAAATGGTCCTCAGGACTGATTGCCTCTGAACATGTGGACATAACATTAATTTTACATTAATTTAATTGTTGCTGTTGTGTATCTCCAAGCTATTTTTGACTTATTGAGATCATAAGGCAAACCTATCATGGGGTTTTCTTGTCAGGTTTCTTCAGAGGCTTGTTATTGTGAGATACAGATTTTCCAAGTACCAAAGTACCAAATCAAATTAATCAGGACAAAACAAGTGAAGCAGCAATTTCCAATTTATTAATTACAATCTTGCAAGAAGTGGTGTCTCAGGCAAGTAGGCACACCGTCTGAGGTTTTACACAGTATTTATAAGACATTTTCAGTTACAATGGCGGGGTACAGGCCGCCGCCGGCTAGTCCGTGGGGAAGCCGGAGCCTCCACACGGCGCGGCTCCCCTGCGGACTGAAAAAGAAGCTCCAAAATGGAGCTTCTTTTTCAGTCGCGTTTGCGACGTAGCGAGGCGCCAAGGGCGCACTCGCTATGTCACAAGGGACGCGACGCGCACGGACGCTCAGCGTCCGATACGCAAAGATG
>NW_024804651.1:2359-5162 GCF_019175285.1 Sceloporus undulatus
GGGGGAGCCGGAGCCTCCACATGGCGCGGCTCCCCTGCGGACTGAAAAAGAAGCTCCAAAATGGAGCTTCTTTTTCAGTCGCGTTTGCGACGTAGCGAGGCGCCAGGGGCGCACTCGCTATGTCACAAGGGACGCGACGCGTACGGATGCTCAGCGTCCGATACGCAAAGATGGCGCCGGCCATGTAGAAGGGCCGGCGCCATCTTGTACGGACGGAGTCCGTATTAGGCACAGGGGCGTCTATAAGAGAAGCCCCTTTTTTAAAATAGGACGTCCTCCGGACGTCCCAAATGCCGGTGCAGAAAGCACCAATATTTCTATCTCATTTTTTTATTGGCTAGATCTCAACGTGATCAATTTTAAGACCATCTTTTCATGTATGTAAAAACCCCACTCATAACACATCTCATCATACATCTCATGATCATTTAAATTAGTCATTATAGATTCATAGGTGTGTTCTAATATTCATAACCCCCATTAGGCATGCGCAAAAGGGGATATCTCTTGACTTTTAGTAACCCAACCAAAAAAATAGTGTTCTTGACATTTAATGAGGATGGAGCTCTCTTATCAGTTGGCTCCAAAAACTGTTTTGCCTCCTTCTTTGTAAAGTTGTCCTAGACTTCCAGGTGCAGTCTTTGATGCATCTTTTGTCTAGTTTAATTGCTATTTTAATGCAAGTCTACTTCATTATTTATTTATTTATTTATTTAAACAGAACACTTAGCCATTTTGATAATTTTAACAGAGACAAAAAATACTATTTAAAATAACTAAGTCCAGCATATTTTATAAGTGTATTTTATTTATTATCAAAGATATAACCCCCTTTATACTTATAAAACAATATATTTAATATTTAATAAATGACAGTGTTATAAAAAGCTTATCTAAAAACTCTTTCTTTTACTAACTTATATATTTTTATAAAATTCCCTTTCAGTTAAAGGACCTCAGCTGACCTTATCTCAATCCTTTTAGAATAGATATATTGATTATAATAGTATACATGTATATATGTGGTTCCATATTATCTATGTATATAATCTAATTATACCATACGATTATATAGTCTTACCTGATTTCTACTCTATTCATGTGTTTCTAACTCTTATTAAATCTTATGTGTTTGATTCAAATCCATTTCTCTCAGTTATGGCATCCTCTGAAGGTGGGAAAGTGTCATTTGCCCAAGGTCTCCCAGTGGTTTTTTTTTGGGGGGGGGGTATTTTTAATGCTCAAGCAGGGAGTCTAATCCTGATCTCCAGCGTCATAGTCCATCAAAGCAGTACACCACACTGGCTCTCAAAGGCAGTTAAGTGTGTGTGTGTGTGTGTGTGTGTTTTCAGAAGAGCTGGATGAGTGGATAAAGGGCAGATTGCTGCCTGAATGACAAAGTAATTCTAAAAGAGGGCATTTATTCCCACATTAATGTCAGGCCAGGCTCAGTCTTTCTTCTCTCCCAGTCTTCCTCACAGGCATAATCATTGTCATATTTCAGTCATTCTAGCATTCAGGGCTGAGTTATGTCACTTTACCTTTTAATAGTAATACTATTTATACAGTAGTTAGCATAACTGCATGCTGTGTGATTGATTACAGTGCAGAAATCAATTTTAAATATCTGCAGTTCCAAAATGTGATGTCAGTCATAGGACTTTATCACACGGACAAAAATGACAGGAGCATAGTGGGATTCTCCCGTCGATGGACCTCATCACATGGGGAAATCGGGCAAAATCGGGGGTTGAAACAGCGATTATCCCATGCAAAATGTGATAATCGCTATTAAGATTTTCACATGATATTACCATTAAACAGGCAACAAACAGGCAATAAACAGCGACAAATCATTCACAGGGAAATCCTGAAAATGGTTTGTTGCTGTTTATTGCCTGTTTAATAGCGATGTATATAAAAATCTTAACTGCGATATCACGTTTTGCACAGGATCATAGCTGTTTAAAACCTCAATTTTGCCCAATTTCCTCCATGTGATAAGATCCATAATCATGCAATAGAATGAAGATTTTCACATGGTGCTGTGTGGTATTGCAATTATACTGCGATTATTGCGTGAATAAAGAGGAATTCCAGTGCTGCTTTTTATTCAAGAATTTTCCCGTGAATAAAAAGCAGCTCTAATATTCCTCTTTATTCATGCAATAATCTCAAGATAATTGCAATATGTCCAATGTCTGTGACAAATCTTCATGCTATTGCATGATATTGGTGGGAGCGTCCCTCTATGATCCCGTCTTTTTTGTCAGTGTGATAAAATACATAGCTATGACTTCACTCATTGGCTAAAAAAACTGAAAAGCAGTAGTAGGCTAGTTTCTGACAGTAGAATTGGGCAGAATAGTGACTGCATGTTTTGTCTCATATGTTGGCTTCTGCAAGAGCTAGAGCAGGGGTCGGCAACCTCCGGCCCACGGGCCGGATGCGGCCCGCGGAGGCCTTTGAGCTGGCCCCTGGCTCCTCCTGCTGCCGCCGCCATCGGTTGTGGCTTTTCCCCACTCTGGGCGCCGCCATTTTGGGGGGGGAAATGGCGGCGAAATCTCGCGCAACCTTCCCTGAGGTCATGCGAGATTTTGCCACCATTTTGGGCAAAAAATGGTGGCGAAAGGTCGCGCGAGATTTCGCCACCATTTTCCCCCAAAATGGTGGCACCAAGGGCTCCGAGAGCAGCAGCGGGCCCCTGGGAGGCCAGTTGCCTTTGCTGGGGCCCTCCAGGAGGGCTCTTGCAACAGCAGCGGGCCTCCCAGAGGCCCGTTGCCTTCGCTGGGGTCCTCCAGGA
>NW_024804652.1:0-5161 GCF_019175285.1 Sceloporus undulatus
TTTTTTTCCATCATGATTTTATCTATTTCATTGTTATCCTTCGTTAACTCAGGAGCTTTATTGTCTGCCTTAAAACGATTGTTTAATTGGTTGTATAAAAAACAATCCTTCATGTTTCCTTTTTCATTAAGTTCTTCCATAGATTTCATATTGTATTTTCCTTCTGGTGATTTGTTCATTAAATCTCCATATCTTAGCCATGGAGTATCTTTGTCCTTTGTTCGATTGTAATAGGCTTCTTTCAATGACACCCAAAATTGAGGTCTCATTTTATACCATGCTTTAAGCAATGCTCTTCTTATAACATGATGGTTAAAAGTATTATTATCTTTTGGTTTTGTATACCAAGATTCAGGTTAGCTTTTTCTATATTCAATATATTCTTGTTTTCTAATTTGAACCATTCTTCTAACCATTTGAGACAAGCTGCATAATAATATAGCATAAATTTTGGTAAGTTATAGCCCCCCTTGAAGCAAAGATCATTTACTAAGGCAACCATAACAGTTTTGACTCCGTATCCCATCCTGAAGCCAGTTTGAAACAGGTCCGGATAATCTGTTTCTTCCAAGACTGCTTGGAGATGAAGAGCAACTGCCCTCTCAGTCATATTGTTTAGAAATGGGAGATGGGAGACCAGTCTGTAATTGTTCATGTCCAAGGGATCTAGGGAGGGCTTTTCCATAAATGGCTGTAACACTGCTTCTTTTAAGCATGATGAAAAATAGCCCTAACTAAGAGATGCATCTATGATATATCTAAGTGCATCTTCTCCTTGGATGACCAGCCATGAAGGGCAAGGATCCAGAGGGCAAGTTGTCTTCTTCTCATTTCCAGGGAGCGTGACCACCTCCTTATACTCACAGATTCAAATTGATCCAGTATGATCTTATTCACAGAGTCACCGGACACCTGACCTATGGCCTCTGCAATAATGCTGGCATCCAAGTCAGGTCTTATCATTTAAAGAAGGGGTCCTCAAACTCCGGTCATCCAAATGTTTTGGACTTCAGCTCATAGAATCTCAGATCACTGGCCAAGCTGCCAGGGAGGGCATTATGAGGAAGGAAGGAAATTTGCATGTGGATGGTGATTGGCTGAGGCTTCTGGGAGATGAAGTCCAAAACACCTGGAGGGCTGGAGTTGGAGGACCCCTGATTTAAAGCATCACAGTAAGCTGTGATAGCTCTTACAGTGGGTCCTAGGGGGTGGGTACATTAGTCTGGTCCAAGATACCCCCACCTCGCTTCAATAGTCCCATTATGCTTCTCTTCCCTTGGCACTTTCCTTCCTTCCTTCCTTCCTTCCTTCCTTCCTTCCTTCCTTCCTTCTCTTCCTTTCATCTCCAGCCAGGCAGAGAACTGAGCCAAGCCAGAAGCAACCCTTTCTCTCCCCCAATTCCTCCAGGGGCCAAGGAAGGCAGCAGAGGCAAGGCAGCAGTGAGAGGGGCATGGCCAGGACTGTAGATCCACCGAGGCCAGAGGACACCAGCCAGGAGACAGCCTTCTCCCTTAACATCCCTGGCTCCCAGTGGCAGAGACACATTGGTGAATGATGGGTGAGGCTGTGGGTGCCACTTTAAAGGGTCCCTTCAGTCTGCCCTGGGAACAACCCTCACCCGTCCAAGGACAGACGATGCCAACTGGCTGGTACCTTTTTCCTTGTGTACTTTTATTTCATATGTTCTTGGACAGATCTGTGGAGGGAGATGGGCATTGGCAAGGAGAATATCATTCAGATGGCGAATTGGGGGAGAGAGACATTGACTGTGGAGTGGCTATACAAGATGTGCATGGTGCACTAACAGGGTGAAATGTGGTTACAGCGGAAGGAGAGATTGTTGTTTGATATCTCTCTCCCCTTCCATTCACCCTGCTATCTCAAAAGTGATGGAGAGCATACCAAACCAACCACACAACCTTTCCCTGCTCTTGTGTAATGCCAGGTCAGTCAAAAATACAATGCAGACAGTCCAGGATCTCCTACTGGATGAAGAGGCTGACCTGGCTTGTTTCATGGAGACCTCGCTGAGTGATGAGAGCTCAGCCACCTGGGCTCAGGCCTTACCAGCCAGGTTCTCCGTCAGTGAGCAGGTAAGGGGACGTCACTTTGGTCCCAAAAGACAATCATGCTTTGGCCAGGATACCTATCCGTAAGATGGACCACATTGAATGTATTTACCTCAGCTTAAAGACTAGGGAAAGTCTGGGGATTCTGTTGGTTTAATGTCCACCCCATTGCTTAACAGACTCCCTAGCGGAGCTGACACAACTGGTCTCGGAGCTGCTGCTGGAGTCGCTTAGTCTTTTAGTCCTGGGCGACCTCAACATCTCGAGGCCGGTTTAAGTAATGTATCTGGTGGAGCTTGGGAGTCTATGGTCAGCATGGCAGACATGGGCCTTTCCCATATAGTCTCTGTGCCCACGCAATGTGAAGGTCATACTCTTGATGTGGTCTTCTGTACTTAACAGGCACATCCGTGGGTGGAGGTAGTCCATATCTCCGCATTGTCATGGACCATGGATCATTTCCTGGTCAAGTAGGACTGAAGGCCACTATTTCCCCGTTAGGGGTGGAGGACCTATTAAAATGGTCTGTCGTCAAAGGTTGAAGGAACCCACTAGGTTCCAAGAGGCCTTAGAGGGTTTGATGGCTGGTAATGCCTGCGATTCTGTTGAAGCTCTGGTCAATACTTGGAACAACGGTCTTACCAGAGCTATAGACACTATCGCTCCCAAGCGCTCTTTCCAACCTCCTTCAAATCGCAATTCGTGGTATACTCAAGATCTCAAAATAATGAAGGGGGCTGGACAACAGCTAGAGCGCCACTGGCAGAAATATCGACTCATACCTGATAAGGGTTTTTCATAAATCCTATGGAGTGGCAATAGATGCAGCTAAGAAGTCCTTGTACTCTGCATCTATTGCGTCTTCAAAGTCTCGTCCTGCAGAGCTATTCAGGGTGGTAAGGGACTTGACTCAAATGCCCCCCACCCTAAACTCTTTACTAGAACCTACAAAAGCCTGCTCTGAAGCTTTTAATAACTACTTTGCAGACAAAATCTCTCAGATAAGAGCCGATTTGGGTGCCGGCCTCATGACAGAGGCGACAGGAGAGGTATCCAGGGCCTCTGCCTATACTGTTCTTCTGGATCAATTTGAGCCAGTTAGTACAGAGGATGTGGCCAAGCTCCTTGGGAGTATGATAAAGAAGACTTGCTCTCTCGATCCTTGACCATCTTGGCTGGTCATCCGGGGGGGGGAGATACCATCAAGATGCTGCTAAAAACATAACGAATGCATCTTTCAGGGAAGGCTGTCTTCCATCTTGCCTTAAAGAGACAGTGGTTAAACTACTAAAAAAAGCCATCGCTTCACCCCCTGGACAGAAACAATTACAGACCAGTTTGGCTCTTCCCATTCTTTTCAAGGTAATCGCGAGGGCTGTTGCCATTCAACTCCAAGCAGTCTTGGAGAAAATGGATTTTCTAGATCCATTTCAAACCGGATTTAAGTCAGGTTACGGAGTTAAGACGGCCATGGTCGCCTCAGTCAATGATCTCCGTCTGATAGCTCTTTGAAAAGGGGAAGTGGGACCCTGCTGGTGCTCTTGGACCTCTCAGTGGCCTTTGATACCATTGACCACTGTATCCTTATGTAACACCTGGGAGAATTGGGAATTGGGGGCACTGCTTTCCAGTGGTTCAGGTCCTACATCTCAGGCAGATTCCAGATGATGTCGCTTGGGGACAGTTGTTCGTCCAAGAGGGAGTTCAAGTCAGGCGTCCCTCAAGGCACGACTCTGTCCCCAATGCTATTCAACATTTACATGAAGCTGTTACATGAGATCATTCGGAGACATGGGGTGGGGTGTTATCAGTACATTGATGACACCCAAATATATTTCTCTATGTCTCAGATGGATGCAGTAACTAAGGTAACTAAGAACTAAGGATGCAGTAACTAACATCCTCTGAATGCCAGTAATGGAATGGATGAGGGAAAACATACTCAAATGGATTCCAGGGAAAACGGAGGTACTTGTAATAGGGACCTCTAATCCTGGAATGGAGTTATGTCAACCAGTTCTGGATGGAGTCACACTTCCCCTGAAAGGCTCTGTCTGCAGTTTGAGAGTGCTCCTGGATTCCTCACTTCATCTGATGGCTCAGGTGGATGCAAAGGTCAGGAGCACGTTATCAGTTTTGGCTGATACGCCAACTGCGCCGCTTCCTGGCTTCGGCTCAACTTCTGTAACACACTCTACATGGGGCTACCCTTGTGCCAAGTATGGAAACTTCAGTTGGTACAGAATATGGCAGCCAGGTTGGTTACGGGCACTTCTAGAAGTGCCCACATTACACCGGTTCTTAAATCCCTCCGCTGGCTGCCCATTAGTTTCTGGGAAAGATACAAGGTGTTGGTTTTAACCTTTAAAGCCCTACATGGCTCTACATTGCAGGAGCGCCTCCTCCCATACAATCCACCGCAGACTCAGGTCCTCTGGGAAGAACCTGCTACAACTCAAGAAGAGCGGACTTTCAGCGGTGACCTAGAGGTCCTTATCATCAGCCATCATATATCCCACCTTGGAAGCCTTTAGGAAGGCTATGAATATGGATCTCTTCCGGCAGGCCTTTCCAGACTAGGTTAGATCTATTGACTTGCCTCTCCCTCCCCCGACCCTCATCCTTTCCCATCGTTACTGTTGTTTTTTTTTTTTTTGGATATTTTTTATTGATTTTTCCATAATTATTTACATTCATAACTCGTGTATGTGTTACATATCGTACTTTCCAATATATAACAATTACACTATACAATGCGCAATTACTGAACATAATCTTCCCATAATTTGTCTGATCCAATACATCAAGTTTGCATATGCTATTTTTGCGATCCATAAATTATTCCATGTATTCAATCCAGTATTTAATTACTGGAGCCCATTCTATTTCTCTTTTTTTCTTTGCTTCATTGTTAATTAATGCAGTCAGAATATCCATATCCTTATATTCTATAACCTTTTGTAGCCAGTCCTCTATGCTTGGAATATGCCTTAGTTTCCAATTTTTTGCAAGTAATATCCTTGCAGCAGTGATCATATAAAGTGTGATTCTCCAAAAGGGTTTCTCCCATTCTTCACCCAGGAAAGAAGTCA
>NW_024804653.1:0-5158 GCF_019175285.1 Sceloporus undulatus
GAAGAAAGGCCACAACTTTATTAGCAACAGCAAACCAAAACAGAAGGATTGGCACAAAGCATGAGGTCAGGATCTGAAGCATCGACTAACCCCTCGGTTAATCGATAAGCAGCATGCCTGGTGACCGCCAGGCATTGGGATGACCTAGGGGCTAAGTAACGCAAACTGGCCGCCATCACACCAGGCGTTCTCTAGATCACAAAGCCCCTAGTCACCGGGTGGCATATCCATGTTGTGGCCCCCGCAATGGCCACAACCCTTGCACAGCTTGCCCCCGGGTCTCAGTTGACTCCCAAACCAGTGCTCCATAGCCCTGGTAACCAAACCAACCAGATCCTGTCCTATGCTGCCGCCACAAAGGCAGTTCCACCGGAACGCCTACCGCCAACCCTAAAAAACAGGCTTAATGACCAGCACAGGCGTCCAAGTGCGGGCGAACATAACCCACATAAGCCTTTGATCTCCAACGCCCCAGTCTTTTTATAGAATCAGCAGCCAAACCAACTTGAGATGCAGTAGTGGCAGCTCCGATCCTAAAAGAATGGCCGCAGAACTCATTAGGAGGTAAACCCAGGCGTTTTGCAGCCAACCTGAGCACAGCTATAAACTGAAAGCGAGTAAGGGGCGTCCTATCCAGATGCAAAAACAGATAAGAATCAATATCTGGGCGCAACAACCAGAATTTTCTCAGGGCCTTGACAGCACAAATCATGGACCCTTTAAACCTCCTGATAACAATGGTTTGACCACGACCAAGTTGATCGCACTTGGACCTGCGTACATTTAAAGAAATGGCATGCTTAGAAAATGACAAATCACCAGCTTTTAATGCTCTAAAAGAAACATCACTTTTGGAAGAAGCGACCAATTCCCCCACTCTGAAAGCTCCAAAAAATGCCACTGTAAATGCAGCAAAAAACAAAGCATATTCGTAATCAGATGTACAGATTATAGGTAACAAAGAACAAATTTTGGAAAGCAGCTGAAAGCAAATAGGTCTTCTTTCGTCCTTTGACCTGGCATAAACCCGCTTCCATCCTTCTAGCGCCTTTCGAACAAGAAAAGAAGAACAAGGATCGGCAAAACCAGCAGCCTTTGAGAAAAATGTGATCCCGGCCAAGTGAATGGCCATAGTTTTTGGCGCACAATTGGTCCGTTTTAACCAAACCATAAACTGCATAACAATAGCTGAGTCAACCGGCCATCTTGACTCCATACCAACCGATCGAAAAAATTCCCATAGTTTCGTGATGGCTCGCTTGTACACTTTGAGAGTAGAAGGAGCGACCGACTCTAGAACACCCTGCATTATTTCATGCAGCCAACCTGCCAAAGGAATTCTGGGAAAGGGGTCGGTTCCAGATCTGCTTCGGGGGCCAGCTGGCGGAACCTGTCTTCCTGTAGACGAGAGAGGGCGTCGGCAACATTATTTTGTAACCCCGGTACAAAACGAGCTGAAAACGTAATATTATTATAGAGACAGCACAACACAAGTTTTCTGACCAGTGACATAACCCTTTCTGATTTAGAAAATTGACAATTAACCACAGAAACAACCGCTTGGTTGTCGCACCAAAAGCAAACTTTTTTGTTACTGAAATCTAGGCACCAGATGTGAATGGCAGCAACTATAGGGAACAGTTCTAGAAAAGTCATATCTCTCAAAATGTCTTGGCCTGTCCACTCAGAGGGCCATTTTTTTGCACACCAATGTCCCTGAAAGTAAATCCCGAACCCCACACTACCAGCGGCATCTGAATGAACCTGTAAACGGTCTTGAAGAGCCCAGGACCTTTGCCAAATGGCAACTCCATTGAAGTCCTGAAGGAATTGAAGCCACACTTTAAAATCCTCCTTCATGTTTTTTGTGTACCTGATGTGATGATGGGGAAGACGTGGTCCAGCCAAGGACCTGGCTATACTAGCACAAAATGCGCGACCAGGAGAGATAACCTTGCAGGCAAAATTAAGATGTCCCAAGATGGACTGCACCTGCTTCAATGTGGCTTTTTTAGCCAACAAGGCCTCATGAAGAAGGGTCCTAAGAGCAGACAGCTTATCTGAAGGGAGGCAAGAGATACCTGCCACCGAATCTAAACGGATCCCTAAAAAGGTGAGGGATGTGGAAGGCCCTTCAGTTTTGTCAGCAGCCAATGGGACACCAATACTTTTTGTTAGTTCAGAAAAAATTGTGAGCAACCTGGAACACTCATCAGAGTGTGCACGCCCAACAAAAAGAAAATCGTCAAGATAGTGGGTGACAAGAGGAGAGGCTGCCCGACGTTTTAACTCCCATTCGAGAAACGTACTAAACATCTCAAATGCTGAGCAGCTGATAGAACAGCCCATTGGCATGGCCTTGTCAAAGTACCAGTTATCAGCAAATTTGAAACCAAGGAGCGGAAAGTCATTGGGGTGAACCGGCAATAAGCGAAAAGCAGACTGTATATCACATTTTGCCATGAGGGCACCTTTGCCACAAGCTTTGACCAAATGAACAGCCTGATCAAAAGAAGCGTATTTTACAGTACACAACTCAGAAGGAATGGCATCGTTAACAGAAGAACCCGGAGGATGTGATAAATGGTGTATGATCCTGAATTCACCTGGCACCTTCTTTGGAACAACCCCTAAAGGAGAAACATGAAACTTGGGAAAAGGAGGGGAAGGAAAAGGACCTTCAACTCTACCCGCTTCAATCTCCTTCAGGATCTTTGCCCGCAGAACATCTGGCAGGTCCCTGGCAGATTTAAGGTTACGAGGGTTGGAATGGGACGGGAAAGAAGCAACTGGGATACGAAAACCATAAGAAAAACCATCAGCTAGCGTTCTAGCTGCTTCCTTATTAGGATAGGCAGCAAGTAGAGGAATCAGTGCAGCAGGTCTAACAGGAGTGCAAACCATCTGAAAAGAAGGGAAAACAACAGCATCATTATTTAAGGCCCCCTGGCACGCCGACATCTGAGGAAGATGAACCTTCTTTTCTGCCGGATGCTGACTGTGCAGAGCGCCCTGAACGAAAGGGCTGAGAAGAAAGGTTAGCACGTGAGCAAGAAAACTTAGGATGTGAACCTTTACAAATTTCACAAGAGTGTTCATATTGGCATTGTTGGCGTGTACACCTGCCAGCATTAAAATCCCAACAAGAATAACGGCGAAACCCTTTAGAACCAGGCCCTTTTTGAGGACCTTTGGCCTTAGCCAATGTCCCCACTTCCAACAACCAAATTTCGTTATGTAAAGTGTCCCAACGTTCTTTAGAGTTTTGAGAAGCATGCTGTCTGAAAGCGGCATCATATGCAATAGCAGCTAAGTCTCCAGCAAAGGACTTAGCTCGTAAAACATTAGCCAGATGGCTATCCAGATGCCATGCTCTCTCAGGGAATGCCATGGCTACCACTGATTTGAACACCACAAAACCTTCAAGCCAATTGGCGAAGGTGTGTTCAACCGAAGCCACTTTAGGTTCATTTTTGGTCTTTTTGGTGGATGTTACGGCTACTGCATCTTGACCTTTCGGCAGCAGGAGGGTGAAAACGTCAACGTAGCATCCTCGAAGAATCAGCTTCCTGACCTTTTTTGGTAAATGAGAACCGGGAGGCCTCTCACCGGTCGCACAGGCTGGAATATCTGCTGCTTGGGGGGTCGACCCAAACACCCTGGAGACCAGGGCGCCAGGCACGACGCTTAATGGCCCACTTAGGCAGACCTGGAACCAAAGCGTGTTCAACCCAATAACCATCCCTCCCACAAGGAACTTCAGAAATCGCAGCACCTGCAAGAGTGACCTGCGAAGCACCAGCCAAACGGGCACGTTGACGTCGTTTCTTGGCTCTGCGCTTCTTCTTCCTTTTCTTACGCCTTTCAGATGTTGAAACTCCACCGAGTGGGTCATCTTCATCAGAAGACGAAGAGGAGGAAGAACTGGAACTGCTGCTAGAAGAGCTGGTCAAGACCGGAGCCCTCACCGATTGGGAAGATGGTAGTGCAGATGCATCAGAAGAGCCAGCTTGAGACGATGTGATCGCTTGCTGAATCAGGTCTGTAATTGAACGAGATAAGGCCGCAGCTGCTTCTGGCGACAGGCCACTTGGTGGCTGAGATGGAATCACTGGTGACTCAGAAGAAGCCATGTCAGAGGGATTCTGGCCATGTGCAGAAACGGCCACAGCTGTGGGAGACCTAGAGGCCAAAGATGGGGAAGCCCATGACTTTCTAGGAGCACCTGTTAAGCCTCTGGTGGAAGGGCGTGAGGAGGAAGCTGAGGAAGGAGGCTTGGGTGGCATGCTGGCACCAAAAATTCCCACTAAAAATGTCCAAAAAACAAAAGCACAAAACGAGCCTCCAGAGTCAAGAGCAGACAGCTCCAAACTAAATCTTAACTCCAATGACTGTATAATATTGTCAGTGGAAAAAGAAAAATATTATATTTGGTAAAGGATTATGAGCCTCCTAAGCCCAGAGCAGTATATCTCATTTAATAAGTTCAATAGCCCAAGTAAAACCAGAGGTGGAATAAGCAAAAAAGCAGGGACAGGAACCAGGACCTCAAGAAGAGGGGAAGAAAGGGCAGCAGGAGCTAACAGGGGGCAAGAAAATTAGAGCCCCAGCCACCAACCTGTCCAAAATGGCGGGCGCTACCCCCAGACCCTGACGAGGGACAAAAGAGGGGGGAACAGGGAGGAGGAGACGTCCTCCACCCGCGCTCCGCCGCTGCAAGGGGCCAATAAACCCCTAAAGGGAGGGGGAGACGCACTCCCTATGCGGGCCTCCCTTGAATGCTCGGCTCTTTTCACCTGCAGAGCCGAGCGGCAAATGGCTGCGGGGCCCGGCCTCGTGGCCAATATATAGCCAAAGCCCCGCCCAACAGCCTATGCCGAGGCTCCTCCTCCAAAGCGGCCCCATCCAATGAGCCGCCCTGGAGGACTGGAGCCCCAATCATAGGAACTTCCTCCGCCCTTACTAGAGCGTCCCGGGAGGAAGGGGCAGGCCCTTCCTGCCTGAGCCACCAATCGGGGCGGAGGGCAGGCCCCAACCCGGAAGTTGGGGCCAGGGAGCCGCGCCGGCTCCCTTCAGCAAAGCGGCCGGCCCGAGGAGTCAGGCAGCCGCTTTTTTTGTTGCATCTGGAGAAGAATTCCTGTATTAAGGAAACAGTCAT
>NW_024804654.1:0-2653 GCF_019175285.1 Sceloporus undulatus
AAATCTCTACCTGCACACAGTGTTTGCATTAGGGACTCTTGATTTATGGATCTTGGCTCCTTGGATGCAGAGGCCTACTTCCTGTTGCCTTGGTTACTTGGATCCTGGCTCAAGGTTAAACTATTCCCAACTCAAAATCAGTGGCAGGCCCAAGCATCTAACTGCCTGGGTTTTATTGACTGCCCTAGGCTGCTCTGAAAGTCAAAGACCAAAGTGAGGCTTACTGCCTTCAGGGGGAGTCAATGTCTCCAATATTTTTTTTATTTTGCATCCTCAGAAGAGGTTATGGGATGCAGGTGTGCTTGGTGGCCATCTACCTGGGCTTAACCAAGGTCGCACAAATCATGGAAGCTGCTACAAATTTGACAAGTGACTTCCACGAACCTACCGCCCACCCTTTGGCTCATCATTACTTCTCCGCAGGGCCCTTCCTATCTTAAGAGCTCACTTTTGTTTCTGATTTCTTTTGGCCCCATTACATAATATAACTCACACTTTCCAGAATGACCAGTCCAGATGGTTGTAGGTTAAGAACCTACGAAGGAAGGAACCAGATGAAATATCAGGAACAAAGCTTCACAAAATATTAAAAGGCCACCTCACCTAAGTTTGACCTTCCCATAGGCAACAGAAGCTAGGCTAAAGCAAAAGGGACCCATGGCTCAATGGTGGAACACATGCTTTGGACCCAGGCAGTGCCATCTACAATAAGGGTGAGGAATAGGGCGGTCAGAGTGAAAACTCTTGCATCTTTGTGTAGAAGGGAAAATTTCAGCAACCAGCTAACAAGCAACACATGCTAAAATCCCCTCTTTTGTTGTTTGTTGTTGTTCTGTGCCTCCAAGTTGTTTCTGACTTATGGCCATTTGAAAGCAAACCTATCATGGGGTTTTCTTGGCAAGTTTCTTCCCAGGAGGGTCTGCTATTGCCATTCTCTGATGTTGAGAAAGTGTAGCTTGCGCAAGGTCACCCAGTGGGATTTATGGCCAATCTGGGAAGCAAACCCTGATCTCCAGAGTTATAGTCCAACTCTCAAGCTGCTGTTCCACATTGGCTCTTTTTAAATAAGCACAGGAGCCACCTCCAGTTTTCACTCTGGCAACCCTGTGGGGCTAGTGTGAATCTGAATCAGGATCGACAACTGAGTTTGAGTGTTGGACTATGACTCTGGAGCCCAATACCCAGCTCAGTCAAGAAACCCGTTGGGTGACCTTGGGCAAGTCACATGCTCTCAGCCTTAGGAGAAAGGAATGGCGAACTTCCTCTGAACCAATCTTGCCAAGAAAACCCCATGATAGGGTTGGGAAAGACTTGAAGGCACACAACAACAACAACAACAACAATAACAACAATGATAATATTGGGCCAGATGGGGAGATAAGTTATACTTTCTGAAACTTAGTGAAGAATGGAGGTGCAGGGCTGGTCCAAACACAGACTACAGGCTGGAATCCTGTTGGTTTTTCCCAAATACAGTAGCCGTATTCAATCAATTGTTGAATAATGACATAACATGTAGGGAAATCCTGCTGATTTAGTGCTCTTGTTGGGATTAGTAATAGGATTTAAGCCTATGGTGAATTTGGTGAACCACTTGGGTGTCTTTAATGCTAGATTGAAAATAATCTTTGGTTTGAGCCATCAAGCCTCTTCATGCATTCTGATCCACATAACCCACATCAGTTGTTCCATAGCTGATCAGTAGTCCTGAATACAAGTCCCTAGTTTGTAAATCTGAAACACATTGATGGGCTACAAGGGTTCCATCAATACACCACAGAAGGCTTCGTTGTCAGCCCACCCCGCTTGTCATGAACCTTTTGTCAGGACTACCCAACTTGAAAGAAATATGCAGAGCAAAAGGCAGGTTGTTGACAAGTTCTGAACATAGGGTGAAGACAGATGTACCGCCTAAGGGGCAACAGAAGTGATCAGTGCCCTAAGAACAGGAACTGCAAACTGAAGCTAATATGAGTCAAAACCACTGTCAACACACACTAGCGTGTAAGCCTGTCTTCACCCTCAGAGAAGGATAGTTGAGCTGGCAGAGGGCAGAAAGTGACTGTCAAAAACTGCAGTTAGTTGGTGGGAGGCTTTGCTCGGAAGCTGGAAAGCATTTGCCTTAATGCTCACTCAGGAAGAAATCTATCTAAGCAAAGGGTTTTGCTTTCTGAATCTGTACCAAAGGAGACCATCGGGCCTTTCCTTCTATACAATTATAACACCATTCAACACTATATTCCACTTCAACTACCATCGCAACAGCCTGTGGCATCATGGGGTTTGTTGTTTACTGAGGCACCAGAGCTCCCTGGCTGAGAATTCTAAGTACCACTTCCTAAATTACAAATGCCAGGATTACATAGGCTACAGCCATGGCAGTTAAAATAGAATCACTATACAGTGAACCCTTGTTATATGCTGGGGTTCAGTTCCAAGATCCCCCATGTATAATAAAATCTGTGTATGCTCAAGTCCTATTAAATATAATGACATAGCAAAATGGTGTCCCTTATAAAAAATGGAAAATCAAGGTTTGAGATATATATATACACACACACACACACACACACACACACACACACAGTCGGCCCTTCTTATACACGGATTTTTTATACATGGATTTAAGCATACACGGTTTGAAAATGTTCCA
>NW_024804654.1:2753-5157 GCF_019175285.1 Sceloporus undulatus
ATTATACTTAATGGGACTTGAGCATACACGGATTTTGTTATACACGTGGGATCTTGGAACCAAACCCCAGCGTATAACAAGGATCCACTGTATATATAATTTTCAAACCGTGGATGCTTGAATCCGTGTATAAAAAATACATGTATAAGAAGGGCCGACTGTAGCACTATAATTGTATAGTGTGAAAGATCTTTAGGAAGGAGACCATGCAGTTACATAAGTATTGGAGAAGGCTTCTGCTACAATGGAGTAGCTACTAAGGGACTAAGGGGCTGTACAGACGGGCGGCTGAATGCCACCCCCTTTATCCCAGATGGAGGCCATGGCAACCACACACCGCGGCCTCTGGAGAGAGCAAAAAGAAGCCCTGAAAAAAGGCTTCTTTTTGCATCCCAGAAGGGGCACCATAGGCATGCTGGCACACCATGATTGCGCCTCTTCCACACTGTGCCATTTGGGCACTGTGCCCGACGTGTGTCATCATGGTGCATGCCATGCGGCACGGTAAGGGCTTTGAGCATGCGGACGCTCAGCCTCACCACATGTACAGGCCAGCACATAGTGCCGGTCTCTGCAGCCCCTAACATCTCAGAGAAAGACTCCCAGGTGAAGGTACTTTTTCTGTTAACTCCACCTTCACATCACACTTTTTCTCATTTCCTATGTGACGAATTTGCATGGTTTGGCTGGGGATTTCTGTCCTGGCAAGGAGTTAGACTACATTAGATATGTTATTTTTTCTTCTTAAAGGCAGCAGCAGGTGATTTTGCCAATTTCCTTCCCAATACATGAGAGTCTTCAAAAACCACAGTTTTTGAAGCCTTTTTGCAGTCTGGGAAATATTTGGCACAAAATTTAGACATGGCTGATTTGCACTGAAAACATCTTTTGCTACCTAGAAACATTATATTCTACATAGAAAATGCATTTTGTATAGAGTAAGTTCCAAACTGTGACAATTTTCTGGTCATGGCTTCTCAACACTTGAAAAACATTTTTTTCCAATAATTTTTCAAATATTTTTCAAATTAAAATATTTAGTAGACTAGATTGTCCTTGTGGTCTATTCCAACCTAGCATTCTATGATGCTGTGAATAATGAAATGTCTGCCCAATTGCTGAATGCTTTCCTTTTTTCCATGGTCAGCTTGGGGGACGGAAGGATGACAACATTTACTTAATTTAGCTGTTGTTGCTGTAGTTGTGTGCCATCAAGTCATTTCCAACTTATGATAACCCTATAACAAACCTATCATGGCATTTTGGTATCATCATATCTCTGGCCTCAAGAGACAGTGCCCTCCCTCCGTAACTGTCATCCTTGGGCCTGTGAGGGAGAGAACAGGCTAGCCTGAAGACACAGTATTCTTGACTGTATGTTATATTGTAACATGTTTAAAATGTATATTCCCTTTGAACTTGGAAACCGCTTTGATCTCCCAGGAAAAGCGGTATAGAAATAAATATTTTATTATTTATTATTATTTTCTTGGCAAGATTTATTCAGAAGGGGTTTTCCTTTGCCTTCCTCTCAGGCTGATAGACTTTGACTTGCCCACGGTCACCCAGTAGGTTTTCATGGCTGAGCAGGGAATTGAATCCCATTCTCCAGATCTGTAGTTCAACAGTCAAAACACTCTGACAGTCTCAGCAAGTAGGGGCGGGGCGCATGTGCGTACTTGGCCCAGCTCCTTGTTGCGGCTTGGTTTGCCTTGGGAGAATGAAGCCACAACAAGGAGAGGTGGTGTGCGGCCCTTCTGGGCGGAAATTCCACCCCTTCTGGCTGGAAGGCACCCAACTTGCTATGGGATTCAGGGAACAGTAGTTTAGTGAGGTGCAATAAGGTCATCCATGGGGTTTTCTTGGCAAGATTTCTTCAGAGGAGGTTTGCCATTGCCTTCCTCTGAGGTTGAAAGACTGTGACTTGCCCAAGATCTCCAAGTGGGTTTCATGGTTGAGCTGGGATTGGGCCCTTGTTTCCAGAGTTGCATGCTAAAACTGTTGGCTCTTTGTTCTTATTATTGTACTGTGCCTTCTGTGCTTTATTATGCTTTTTCTTGTTGTTGTTATTGTTGTGTGTGTGTGTGTGTGTGCCTCCAAGTCAGTTCCAACTTATGGGCCTAGAGCACCCTCCCTCCCTTCTGAGCACTGGTTCCTCGCAACCCTAAGGTGAAACTATCATGGGGCAAGCTTTGTCAGAGGGGGATTTCCATTGCCATCCTCTGAGAATAAAAGAGTATGACTTATGTGGTGCCTTCAAGTTGTTTCTCACTCATGACAATGCTAAGGTGAAACTATCATGGAGTTTTCTTGGAAAGTTTGGTCAGGGAGTTTGCTATTGCTAGCCTGAAACTGACTGTGCTTTGAGTCTCCCCCCCTCGAAATCCCATCCCCTGGAAGGGGG
>NW_024804655.1:0-129 GCF_019175285.1 Sceloporus undulatus
AAAGCTCCTCAGGCTCTGCCTACTGCAAATAGCACACGTGCGCATGCACACATACACATGTAATACCTAAGGCTAGTCAAGTTAGTTTGGCACATGAAGCAGAAAATCCCTCAGGAGCCCCACCCTGAC
>NW_024804655.1:139-5157 GCF_019175285.1 Sceloporus undulatus
AATAATAATAATAATAATAATAATAATAATAATAATAATAATAATAATAAATAAAATAATAATGCATTAAATAATCCAAAGGCTGCTTCCTGAGGTAGCCACCTTTCTCTCCTCCATGACAGGGCAGCTTTGTTTCTCAGGCCCTGGCTGGTGGGCTACCTTGGCCTTGATAGAAGCATGCAGGCCCAGCCTAAACATTAAATGCTGTCACTAAACCGACAAAGGACTCCACGGGGACAATTTTCCACCTCACAGAGACTAGTGGAAAACCTGAATCAGCAGTTTTATCAGACAACTGGAAACCTCCCTGAGGCACAAAAGTCAGGAGACACTCATGTGCGCAACAGGACACCCGAGAGCTATGAAGCCTTTACGCTGAGAGGTTCATCTGATCCCCCATGATAATGCTTTGAATGTACAGTTAGTCCCCTCGCAGTGAGTCAGGAAAGCACTCCAGTGTCATGCCCATGCTAGCACTGGTAGGTCTGGTTACAATCAGAATAAAGCAACCTTTTCTTCTCTTTTTTTGTGGTCAACCATTTTATTTATTTTTAATTATTTTTATTAATGTCATTTTTTATACAATTGATATAAAAAGATACAGCACAGTACATACATAAAACATAAGAGACATAACAAATCAAACATTTTTGAAGCACTCCAGTGTTATTCCATATTTACTGCTGTATATCTCACTCAGAAATAGGTATAATCTATTTGGAGAAATGAAAATGACCTCAGCAAACCCCAGCAGAAACGGGGGCAGGCCTAGTTTAATAATGAAACGTATACTGCAGATGGTTGCCTAAGGGGTCACAATTTACAAGCTGCTAGATTGCTGAAGAGAACACAGGAGCAAGGAAGACATAACCATCCTGTGATCCAGGTCCTTGTGATTACAGACATGGGGGATGGCACATGTGTGTTCCACCTTCCCTCTGAGCATAGTGATACATTTTGAAATGCTGGTAGTACTTATCATCCCAAAGCCATACTTCCAAAGAGTATCCAAAATTATAGGCAGCTACATTGATCCATAACAACAAACCAATTTTAGTTCTCCTCTCCAATGGGAGGTCTTTCATAACACTAACTGTTCATTCCAGACCAAGCCACTTGAAATATTTTGCCTAATAACCAGAGCGGCTCACAATAATATATGGCTGCTAGGAAAATCCATCTCCTTGCTCCCCAAATAGGGTTGCCATGCCCTGAGTGCCAGGTGGGGTTGCAAGGTCCTGAGATTTTGGTGCCCAAAGATGAGACCTAAGAACAGCTTCTGGTGATGCCACAGGAGGCAAGGCATGATTGTGTCATTAAGCATAATACATACATACATACATACATACATAAATACAGAATATGGCATTCAAATCAAAAATATAAAGTCTAAAAAATTTAAGAAAACACACACATTTCACATTTCAAAGCAATGCTATCACCCTGAGTTTCCCCTTTTCACCGTGACAATGGGAAATGAGGGGTCAGGTCATGAGACCTGGAAACTCTACTTCCAGCACACTTTCTAGCTACTGTAAGGATTTCAGTTGAGTTCCAGAGGAATGGGGAGGCTTCAGGCAGATAGCAGTTGACTCACCCCTGCTAATCCCAAAGGCCCCATGCATTGACCCAACAAGCCCTGTGTTGATCCGCTGCACTCCTCCCATCACATTGTTTCCAACTGCTCCTGCCTCATCATGCCCCGGTCATGGAAGAAACAAAGAGGTTGGAATCAAGAACACCCTTAGTAATGGAATACAAAACACACATATTTACCCAGTATATAAAAGATGTGTTGTCAAGAGCTGCAAAGATAGTGTGTTTATTTAGTCAGCCTTATTGTTTGATTCAACCCAGAATGCAACTCCTCTTAAGTTAGGCCTGCACAAGTTGCAATCCACCCATCTGATGCATGTGTTGTGGTCTGTTACATTCTTGGCAACCTCCCTATTTTTCACTCCCAGCCAGGCAATAAAAACAGCAGTGGATTGCCATATATAGCTGATGATGAGTTGGATAGGTTACATGTTTTGAGGTTTCTCTTACATGAACTGCAGAGTACCATCTAGTAATATACTGGCTCAAGTAGAAAGATAAAATTAGGTTTCCCAGTGGTAAACACAGGGGAACCAGATGCAAATCCAGTGGTAGCAAGGAATGTGTGTGATGTGGTTACATAAGCTTTACATTCCAGATGCATACTGAACTCAGCCTTTAACAGACCAAAAGATTAAATATGAGATTCAGGGCTCATTCCCACTTGTATTTAAACCAGTTTGCGAGTCTCATTGACATGGGATTGCTGAATCAATTCAGGCCGATGTGTAGTTCCCACTATGGAAGCGAAATATTTCATTGTCCCATGCATTTGTGTCTTTTTTGACGTGATTGTTGTTCCCACTGGATTTGCGCCTCTACAAAATGCATGCTCAGTATCAACTGTGATCGATCCATCCTGGATTTGTTTTTTTAATGTTAGTGATATGACGCGCATCTGTGCAACATCCATGATGCAACCATGCAGTGAGGAATTTCTTGTCCCCCTTCTCTTCTCCTAGAGGTCATCCCTTTGGCTCCAGAGCCCAATGCTTCAATGTCAGTGTTTCCTTTTACTACTTTCATCACTGTTAATACTGAAAGAGAGGCCAATCCCACCGCCAGCCGCTTCCTCGGATGCTATCTAGGGGAGCAGGGCACCTGGCCCCTTGCCAGCCCTGGGCAGAGGGAGGAGTAGGGGGGCTGGGATAACACGCCAGAGGCGCTCTCTCTCTCTCTCTTTCCCCCCCCCCAGGCCCTTGGCCCCTGCTTCCTCCCTCTTGGCCAGGAGCCCCCTCCACTTTATAGTCTCTATAGAAGGGAGGGAGCAGGGGCCTCCACATCAGACTTCTTCCTGGGCAGCCTCCCGACCACTGAAGGTGAGTCCACTGCCCCCCTACATTCCCCCACCCTTGTCCTCAGGGGGGGATGGCAGTTTCCCCAAACACCTGGGGCGGGATGGCTTACACCTCTGCCAACCCTCTTCCATAGTCCTTCCCCTCCAGCGTGATGCAACTGAGATCCGAACATCATTCACATTTGTTGAACATGCTTGCAAATTGATTATTTTCAAAAGAACCACCAAAATATGCGTCTTCAAAAAAGCAATTCTTTTGCATTTGCCTCACTTCACCTTGATTCTCCACGATTCAAACTGAATACAGCCAAGTCTGAAATTGTTTCCAATGTGAACGAGGCACATATAAACCGATCAACAAATTGGTTTAAATTATAGTGGGAATGAGCTCTAAAATGATATGGGAATCTGGGAGCTGTAATACAAAA
Source organism: Sceloporus undulatus (assembly GCF_019175285.1). NCBI lineage: Eukaryota > Metazoa > Chordata > Lepidosauria > Squamata > Phrynosomatidae > Sceloporus > Sceloporus undulatus. The sequence goes on from NW_024804655.1 coordinate 3,461, forward strand.
AGCTCACTACCATTAACTTCTGGAATCAGAATGCCAGAAAGAAATGTCCAGAACACAGTTGGCCCTCTGTATCCATGGATTCTTTAGCCACGGATTTAAGCATCCATGGCTTGAAAATATTTCCCAAAATATAAATTCCAGAAAGCACATCTTTATTTTGCCATTTTATATAAGGCACACCATTTTACTGTGCTGGTCTATTTAATGAGACTTGAGTAGCCACAGATTTTGGAATCCATGGGGGTCCTGGAACTAATTCCCAGTGTATACCAAGGACCCACTGTACTAGCAGTGCAGGGCACATTCAAAGCACTGAACTGAGTGGCGGGATGGAGGTGTGTGGATCATTGTTTTGCTTCATCACCACTTACACTCCAAACAGACCCCTTATTTTTCTCAGATCAGGAAGTTTCTAGTGAATCCGTATCTGAAGAATACTTCTTACAAGGCACCTATGATATCCATCATTAGATCTGTGAATAATTCCTATGATTCTTGCTGTTGTTGTTGTGTGTCTTCAAATAATTTCTGATTTATGGTGACCTTATCACAGGGTTTACTTGGCAAAATTTATTCAAAGAGGGGTTGTCTTTGCTTTCCTCTGAGGCTGAGAGAATGTGACTTGTCCAAGATCACCCAGTGGATTTCCATGGCCAAGCAGGGATTTGAATTGTGGTCTCCAGAGTCCTACTCCAACAGTCAAACTACTATGTCACACAGACTCTCATCTATGGTTCTTACTATGGTGCAAATACAGCCCACAGTAACATTCTAATCCTTTGCTCCCACACTTGGGATTTACTCCAGAGTAAATACAAATACCATCCTGTTGTCCCCTTACATGGATGCAACCAAGAAGTTGTGGTTAAATATCTTGTCCTTCTATCTGCATGGTTCTATTTTGCATTTATTCTGATAAAGACTAATTCTAGTTTGAAATATACTTGTTAGTAAACTTTATTTTGCAGCTATAACTGCTTTCTGGATGATCTTTCAATTTCTTTGAATTATGTTAAATTTAGGGGCAAAACAGATGGCGGGTAAGGGGCAGCTTAACACCGCCCCTTTGAGCACTGGATTGGGGCCATGGCAATCACACACCACAGCCCCGATCCAGCGTTTTTCCAAGCCACTTCTGCAGCACTTTTCAGTGCTCCTTTTGGAGTGCCACACGTGAACACCTCAACAATAGCGGCCCCACAATACCACCTGCCATGCAGTCAGGTGGGCGGCATGACACGGGCATTGGGGGGTGATGTTGGGGTGTGCATCATCCAAACGCCACACCCCCATGCCAGCGGTTACTGCCGGTCTGTACAGCCTATTAGTGAAAAAGTTTTCTGACTACACATGAATAGAAATGGGCTACAAAACTATTATGTTGTTAAGTATGTGAATGTTGGGTATACTAGTTTGCCTCCACTCCTTCTGACCTATTACCGATTGGTCATGCGTCATTGGAACTCAAACAAGCAACCTGATCTGATGTTGCTTCTGCAGTTTCATGAGATATTGGTACAGCATGTCTCCCAAATATCTATTAATAAACCACTCTTTTCCCTCTTTCACAGAGTAATGCCTTGGCCAATCCCACCTCCATCCAAGCCCTTCTCACACCCCCTTGATACTTTACAGAATTTCAGGGAGGTGCCTACCTATATTTTATCAGCCATCTGATGCAGGGAGTAGCTGGAAGG
>NW_024804656.1:0-5157 GCF_019175285.1 Sceloporus undulatus
GTACTGGTAACCAAACTTTGTTTACTTTAAGGTTTTCTTCTTTCCTTTTGAAGTTGTCTAGATGTTTATGGATTTCAGTGGCTTCCCTGGCATTCTGACCTGATAGTTGTTGGCATTGTCCAGAATTTCAGTGTTTTTAACTATCATTTTATGCCCAGGATGGTTTATAACATGTTGTTCTACTTCTGATTTTTCTGGCTGACCCAGTCCAGTATGCAGTGTCTCTTGTTGTCAGAACCATGAAGGCATGGTTTCTGTCAGGGTTCTGAATATGTGATTAATGGAGGGAAAAGGGTTGGTGTTCAGCTATTGGGGCTGATGGGTAGACTGATAGTTGCTGTGACATAGGGGATAGCAGGTAGCTATTTGGCATAGAAAGGATGGGATGGGTGCAGCTGGCTAGGATAGTTTTGGAAATGACAGGTCTAGAATGTGTGTGTGAGGAGATGTGTAAGTGTCTGGTACTGTAGGAAGGGGTTAGATGGTGGAAATGCCTGAGGCTGGAAGAGATAGTGTTGGTGAGAACATTTAGTAGAGGGATTACTTTGTAAGGGGGACTAGGCTATGGGAATTGGAGGTGTGTATTAGTTTTGCTACCAACTGTGGTTGGGGTGGAGTTTAGATTTTGGGGTTTTAATATACTCTGGCTATGGGGGGGGGGTAATTTAGGCTTAAAGGCTGACTGGTGAATTACTATGTGAATTCATTAAAGTTTTTCTGTTTTCAAAACCTGGACTGATTGGTGCACATTGGTCTGAATTTACACAAGTCTGATACTTTTGTTCCTTGATTTGTGTTTGAACGGTGTGTTTGGGGGTCTCTTTGTAGACTTGTCCGCAGCTGCATGGTATGCAGTAAGCTGTGGCCGTGAGAGGGTGTCTCTTGTCCTTCGCTGAGCATAGCATTTGCTGGACTTTTTTGATCGGTTTGTAGATCGATTTGTATTTCCTCACCAGTTTCTATATTCTGTCTGTAACTCACTTCATGTATGCTAAAAAAAAAATTACCTTCCCTTCAAGTGGTTTGTTTGTCTTTACTCCTGGAGTTTTTTTCTGGGTCTGGCAGCTCTTCTGATATCTGAGCTGGAGTAAACATTAACCTTTAGAGCCCAATTAGATGTTCCAGTTCATTTTTCAAGAAGTGTGGTTCGCAGATCCTTTTTTGCCCAGTCTACCAGGGTTTTATTCTGCTTCTTTTTTTGTCCTTGATGATGATTGGAGTTCTTGTGTAAATATCTGTCCATGTTTAAGCTGCCCATCAGAACTAAATAAGTGGAGAGGTATTGTACCTCCAGGCAGAGGCATTACTAGGTGTTGCTGGGGTGGGTGCAGGCTGCACCAGGTGACACACTATGGGAGTGACAGTACTACTACCCAAACATCTGCTTTTTGGTAGAAACAGGCTGTGGTGTTTGCCTGTGCTCCTTTAAAATGCTTGAAATTGTGTGAGAGGGGTGAGGCTCAGTGGGAGAAGAAGGAGATGCCTTGGTGTTTATATATATAATTAATTAAACATTTAAAAATTATTTTAAGTATTTAAAATATATATTCTTTTAAAGTTTTCTTTAAAAGCATAACATCTTACCAAATTTTTAACTTTAACCATGTGAAATTATGTACATGTAGTAGTTAAGTTGCCAGTTCTGATGATCGGAAGATCGGAAGGTTGGCAATTTGAGGGCTGAGTACTGCATGATGAGGTGAGCTCCCATCACTAGTCCCAGCTTCTGCCAGCCTAGCAGTTCAAAAGCATACAAATGCAAGTAGATAGATAGGTACCACTTCTCAGTGGGAAGGTAACAGCATTGGGTGCAGTCATGCTGGTTACATGACCACCAGAGCAGTCCTCAGACAATGCTGACTCTTTGGCGTAGAAACAGAGATGAGAACCACCCCCTACAGTCGGTTACAATTAGACATTTATGTCAAGGGGCTACTTTTACCTTTACCTTCAAATACATAAAGGCTGTGCATATGATAGGTGTTTATGCCACAACTATTGCCATTACCTTGAGTGATATATAGGAATTATGATTTAGAAGTAGCATTAGTACAAAAAACATTACTAAGGATTCTGTGTGGTGTGGAGTGAGAGCAGGTCAATGGGGAGGGGGTGACACCATGAGTTAGCGCACTGGGTGATGCTAACTCTAGTGACGCCACTGCCCCTAGGTTTACAATATAATTTTCTAACGTCTCCCATACCTGATTGTTTTGATCTCCCCTTGACATTGGTGGAATATACATTTACCTTCAACAAGCACAAGGTACCCAAATCAATTAAAGACACCATTGCAATCTGCCCACAATGTGGCAGACACTTGCTGGAGGCCTTGAGAACTGTAGAAATCAGGCTCTTGGTCTTCCTTTACCAGTAGAAGCAATAACTGGTAAGTCAATAATATTGCGATTGATGACTAGTTTGGATGTGCACCAAATATCTTGGAAGAGTAGCACATGAAAGTCATGAATGTAATCCATGGCATCAGAATCTTTAGACTTGAGCCAGCTATATTCCAGGACATAAACTTGAGCAGAGATTTTGTTGGTAAATATGGTACAGTCAGCCCTTCTTATAGGTGGGCTTGTCTTTCATGGCTTTGAGGTTACGTGGAAGGCAAGGCCCAGCAGAAATAATGGGGCACATACTCACACAGCATGTACTGTGTGCTGGTGCGAGCCCGCACCACATTATTTTCTATGGGGCTGTTTGAGCATATGCTCTTTTCCCCATACCGGGGGGGGGGGGGGGGGGGGGGGTCCGGAATGAATCTCCTGCGTATGGGGAGGGCACTGTTTTACATTATTGAAGGTCATAGCATCATATTGTCAGTCAGTTCCAACACCTGCTCCAGTTATCCACTTTCATCATAAAATACAGCCCCTTTATTCAAATTGTGCCCCCTGCTCAGAGTGTCCCCCAACTCTTTTAAAGTTGTTCTGTGACGTATCCAAACCAAAAATAACACATGTGTTTAAATGCCCCATCTGAAGCCAATCAGTTAGTTTATGATTCTCTACCTTATCTGCTGTAGACCTCGTCTCTGGATCTGAGGGCATTGTCAGTCTCTGCCTGTAAGCTAAATAGGTTCACTCTCAAAGATGTCAGCCTATATATGATCTCCTCTTGTAGCAGTATAGGCAATGTTTGAAATGTTTTGAGAAGGGACTCTTTTTTGCAACAGTGATAGATTCTTTAACAGACTACAGTACTTGAACATATTAATTCAAGGGGCTCAGTTGGAATTTGTTCATCTTGAGAGGAATAGTTTGTCATTGTCAATTAGATTACTGAAAGAAATTAGGCAAAAATAAATAAATAAGAGACCAGGAGACTCCAGGAGAAAATATGATGCCTCCAGAAATATTTAAATATTTAATATTTAAATGGGCCCTGACATTAGCTAAATGTTTACTCAGATTAACAGGTATAATTTAAATGGGCTGTAAACAGTGTGTAGTTATTCCTATTCATAAGAAGTGTTTATCAGCCTATTAGTCTTCTGAACATTGACTCTATTATATAGTAAATATCTACTAAATAAATTTGAGAATTTGTAATCTTCTAGCCATGTTATCCATCCTGAGCAGGCTGGCTTTAGGAAAGGGTGAAGTGCCATTTACCACTGTTTGACTTTTTTAGTCCAGCAAAGAATAGGCAGTCCTACCAATCATCTATTTATTGCCATTGCTGACTTAGCAGCAAATTTTGACTCGATAGAAACCTGTTGTGGCATAAACTGGCCAACACTAATATAGATAACCATCTATTGTTTTTAATTAAGGAACTCTATTTCAACACAACTGCCAGAATAAAAATGAGTATTTCTAACTCAATAACTGATCTTATCCCCATTATGAAAGGACTAAAGCAAGGATATATGTTGGCAACATCACTTTAAGTTCCAACATTTTTTGGCATAGAATTTTTCTCTGCCCTTACTTGGGGTAAGAAAAGAAAAGAAAAGAAAACAGGCTTCTGTTCTTTTACACACAGATGACATGGTTTTAATTTTGCTTACTTGCATAGGTGAGAGAAGGCTGATGCCGAAACTCATCATATTTTGATCTAAAGAAAAATTGAACATTAACTATACAATGCTGATGGTGTTTGGAAAAAGACATTCTCAATTTTGATGGTCTCTTGATGGTCACCAGACTGAACAATGGGAATGTAAATACCTTGCCATTTATTTATACCTGAACAATTACTTTTTACATTCATTTTACAGAAAACATTTTCTGGAAGTCCAGTACAGAGGTTACTAGAGCAATGACTTTAAGATCTGTTGGAACTCTCCATAGATTTTACAGCACTGCAAGGGGCCACTTAGTTGTTCCAGCCTTGAAAATATTTCAGGGCAAAGTGATTGCCAAGATTTTGTGTGATGTGTTAGAAAGTACATTCTTCCATTGGAATTAGATGAACTTAACAGACATTCTACAGTCCATAGAACAAAGAGTTTTATGGCATCTTTAACAGATTTATTTTAGCATGATCTTTTTGTGGAGTATAATCCCTTGGATGCATGAAATAAAGGATTTAAACTCATTTACGGTAGAGTCCCGATTATCTGACATAGACTGACTGATAGTCGGATAACTGAAAATGTCGGATAATCTGGAGGGGCCAAGAAATTGTCTCCAATGACGGCGTGTGTGCACCCGCGCCACCATTGAGGACAAAAGTCCCTCACCTCACCTCCCTTCCTCCTTCCCCCCTTCTTCTTTTCCTCCCTCCCTCCTTCCCTCCCTCCCCGTCTCCTTCCCTCCTTCCTTCCCTGCTTACCTCCTGAGTCCTGCTTCCTCTGCAGCAGCTTCTGCCCCAGCTTGGCTGCAGGGGGATGGAGTCTGCCAGGGCTAGGAGAGGGCCGAGGTTCCAAGCCGCAAAGGAGAGGACTGGGCACTTGACCCAGTCCTCTCCTTCACGGCTTGGAATTCCTCAGCCCAAAGGGAGTCTGCAGACTCCCTTCAGGCTGAGGAAAACCAAGCTGCTGAGAAGAGGCCTGGACTGAGTGCCCAGACCTCTCCTCCATGCGGCTTGGATTTCTTCACTCGGTCCAGGCCTCTCCTTGGCGAGGCTTGGATTTCCTCAGCCTGAAGGGAGTCTGCGGACTCCCTTCGGACTGAGGAAAACCAACCCACCACGCCATTATCC
>NW_024804657.1:0-5155 GCF_019175285.1 Sceloporus undulatus
ATACCATGCAGCTGCAAACAAGTCTCCATAGGGTCCCCCAAACGCAGCGTGCAAACAAGGATCAAGGAACACTGCAGACTGGGCCAGCCAGAAAAATCAGCAGGAGCAGAACATGCCACTAACCATCCTGGGCATAAAATGCTGTTTGAAAACACTGAAGTTCTGGACCATGCCAACCACTTCCATGTCAGGATGCACAGGGAAGCCATTGAGATCCACAAACACCTGGACAATGTCAAGAGGAAAGAAGAAACCCTGAAAGTGAACAAGGTTTGGCTACTGGTCCTGAGGAATAGCAAAACAAGGACTCAGCAAATGCAAATGGGAAACCACTCAGAGTCAGGGGCTTTCCCAGCAGATCATGATCCCCAATCAGCAGACACTCATCCTCCTCTTTTGCATGAGCCTCCCAGCCTGAGGCTGGCCATCAATACAGAACAAGACACAGGCAAATCCCTCTGCATTCCCAGGCTCACACAGGAGATTATATCTATCTATCTATCTATCTATCTAGAGAGAGAGAGAGAGATTGAGAGAGAGAGAGAGAGAGAGACCGAGACCCACTTTTTCCAGGCCAGCATTCTCTGAAGATGCCAAAGCCACAGATGCTGCTGGCGAAACATCAGGAAGAAACTTTTTGGGAACATGGCCACAGAGCCCCCCGAAAAACCCACAAAAAACCATGGATGCCGGCCATGAAAGCCTTCAGCTTCACAGAAGAAAGAATTTCTGCCGCCTCGAAAATGTCACTATAAAGCGATGGGATGCGTATGGAGGAAAGACATATAAAGGAAAAAGGACATAACATATTTGAAAAGCCAAAAACTATGGGATGAGGATTTACGTCAGCAGCGAATAAGAAAACAAAGCAAAACAAAGAACGTGGCATGACATTTCAATTCAAAATTAGAAACAGAACCGCTCCTGAAAACGCAATGGACGTACCCTTCTGCAGGAGAGAGGCGGCCTGGCGCAGTGCTGCAGCCGATCGCTCCTTCTCCTGCTTCGCAGCCTCCATATTGCGGTTGGCGTCCCTCAGCTGGCCTTCCACTTTCTCCAGAAGCCTCTGGTTCCTTTCTCTGGCCGCCTGGCTCTCCTTGAGGGCCAACCGGGTGCCGTTAAGGTCCTTCTCAGCCTTGCATAGCTGGATCTCCATCTCTGCCAGGCTCTGGTTCAGGGCACTGACCCTCTGTGCCAGGACACTGCGGTGGTCTGCATGGTCTTTGGATGACCACCAGAGCTCACCAGAGACCTGGCCATCTGCAGGGAAGGAGGATTGGAGGGGGACAAAGAGCAAGGGGTTTTCCATCCAGAGCCATGAGATTCCTAGAGAGAACACTCTACTAGGCTTTTGTAGCTCCTCCATTGCAGTTCTATGGTCAGTGTCTGTTGGATGTTGACCACAGAGTTGCCCTGGAGGACCTAGAGATTCCTAGAGAGAACACTCTTTTACTAGGGCCTTTGGTAGTCGCTCACAGCGCCAAGTTCTATGGTCAGTGTCTGTTGGCGACGTTGGCCACAGAGTTGCCCGGGCAGGACTATGAGGGTTCCTAGAGAGGCTACTTACTGAAGAGGCCTTTGGTAGCTCCTCCATCGCAGTTCTATGGTCAGTGTGCTGTCGGAATGTTGAACCACAGAGTTGCCCTGGAGGACCTAGAGATCCCTAGAGAGGATACTCTACTAGGCCTTTGTAGCTCCTCCATCGCAGTTCTATGGTCAGTGTCTGTCGGACGTTGGCCACAGAGTTGCCCTGGAGGACCTAGAGATCCCTAGAAAGGTGTCCTCCCAGGTGTTTTTTGCTATTTGTGGTGTTTCCATATTCATGGGGGTCTTGTGCCCCTAACCCTAGTAAGTATGGAGGGACAAGTGTATATGTGAGTAATTTCCAAGGCAGTTGTCTCCCCTTGAGATTCCTCCCTCTTGCCCCGAATGGCTGGAGACAAGGGTCCTTTCCCAGAGCCACTGCAGCAACATAGACATTGCAGGCAAACTGTACCATGCCATAATGCAAGCTACGCACCGGAGCGCAAGGGTGCCATGTTTAGATGGGAGTCTGGACCACTTGCTACTTACATAGGACTCCAAGTGCGACGGTGGTGGCGAGGAGGAAGAAGATGGTGGCCGCAACCACCAGGCCAACGTTCTTCATCCTGCGGTCCGACTCTGAAAGACAGAATGTGCAGAAGGTTCTCCGGCCCCAAAAGAGGAATGGAGATTGTGAGCCAGGGCCCTTGGGTCAGAGACGGAGGAGCTGGTCATTGGTCACTGGTCTTTTCCAAAGGCCCCATTTGTGGAGTTATAGGGATCCTAGAGTTGGAAGAGACTTCAAAAGGGCCCTGATCCAGTCCAGCCCCATTCTGACATGCAGGAACTCTCCATCAAAGCACCGCAAAAGCCTCTGCTTAAAGACAGCCTGCAAGGAAGGAGGCTCCCCATGTTCTGGGTCCTTCCATTCTGCTGTCGGAGCGCTCTCTCTGTTGATCCGGAGTCTCTTTCCTTGGCGCTTGCATCCGTTGCTGCCTTGTCTCCTGGGAGGCTGTTGCGCCGGAGGAATGTCTCCCCATTTCAAAAGAAAAGGAAGTAGGGCCAATTCGGAAATGGACGCTATTACGCAAATGGTTGTCAAACGCACAGAAGAACACAGCGCCCACCGCAAAGTGACAGCAGTGTCAATGCAAAAGAAGTTATCCTATGAGTCCATACCCTTCCTAGTCTAGAGTTCGAATTAGCATCCCTTCCGAATGCACAGTGAGCACAGAATCGGATCGTGACCTTTTACACTTCCGGCGGGGCTTGCCTCCGGTTCCTGTGGTTTTGCCTTGTTTCATGTTCTTGCGCCATTCATTTAACCCTTCTCCCGCATTATTACGCCATTCACATTCCTTGTCCATTCATTTCCCTTATTCCACGTTATTTAGGCAATTCACCAATTCAAAACCAGTCCAAAGCAACCTTGCGCTTGGTTTGAGCATTGGACTATGGCTCAAGAAGGCAGGGATGGAGTCGCGCTCTCTCAGCCTCCTCAGGGAATGGCAATGGCAAACCCCACCGGACGCAACCTGCCAAGAGACCCCAAAAAGGGGGCTGGGGTCTCTAGATGGTTGTGAGAGAGAGAGAGAGAGAGAGAGAGAGAGAGAGACTGTGCCTTTAAGTCTCCAACAATTGGGGGGGGGAGGAGTCCCTCCATTTGGGAGAGCTTTTGGGGTGCTCTCTGGTTCCAGCCTGGGCCCTTGGGAGTCAGTCCCATGGAAGGCAATGGCGCTGCCGCCTCGCCATGACTCCAAAGAGAGGAAGCTGGGCAGGAACCAGAGCTGGCGACTAAGGCTGCATCTGCACTGGAGAAATAACCCAGTTTGGCACTGCTTGAACTCTATGGAATTCTGGGAGTTGGAGTTTGTTGTGAGCTCAGAGCAATGCCCCCGTTCCCCAGGCTGCCCACTCCACCCTCCTCCCCGAAAAGAGGAGGAATGAGGAGGAACTCCTTTTGGGGCTAATAAAAGGGGGGGGGAGGTAATTCTCTCTTTTTGAAGCCCCTGGCCCTGGAGGGAGGGAGGGATAGGCAAAAGGGTCCCTGCTGCAGGGCAAGCCCCAAGCCCCCCTCTGTTTTGGGCAGAGAGAGGCCTTGCCTGGAGAGCCCCTCTTTCCCCTCAAAAACAGCTGCCTTTCCTCCGGGGAAGACCTAGAGCCCCGGAAGCCAAAACAAAACGGAGGGGCATGGGAACTGATGCCGGGGAATGCCAGGGCCACAGCAGACATGCGTATCACACCAAAGGATAGCGCATTGCATGCGAAGTAGCCTGGGAATAGGATTTGTGAACTCCCTAGTTCACCAAATTCACTGAAGTGTGGATTGATGCGTGATTGCGTTCAGAGTGCGTTCGGAGTCCCAGCCAATGCGTCTGATAACCTTTCGCGCAATAATGGGAATGCGCATGGCTGCATTCGGGATGACACTGGGTTATACTTCCAATTTCAGTCTTGTGACAATGACCCTATTTTCTGGAGCAGCAGAAAACAAGCTTGCTCCCTCCTCAATATGACATCCCTTCCAATATTTAAACAGGGCAGATTCAGAGGTGATATGATATGAGCCCTGTTTAAATACTTGAAGGGATGCCACATTGAGGAGGAGGGAGCAAGCTTGTTTTCTGCTGCTCCAGAGAATAAGAGACAATGGAGCAATGGATGCAAGCTGCAAGAAAAGAGATTCCAGCTCAACATTAGGAGGAACCTCCTGACAGAAAAGGCCGTTTGACAGGGGAACACACTGATGGAGTCTCATTTTTTGGAGGCTGTCTTTAAGCAGAGGCTGGATGGCCATCTGTCAGAATGGGGGTGCTTTGATGGAGAGTTCCTGCATGGCAGAATGGGGCTTGGACTGGATCGGGGCCCTTCCTGGGGTCTCTTCCTACTCTATGGTCCTATGGTCCTATGAAGCTACAGGGCTGGCAAAGGGGCTCAGGAGGGGCCCAGGGGTTCTAGGGCCAGAGGAGACCCCCCCGATGGGGGATAGGGGCTCCCCATCTGCTTTTGTAGGGAGTCCATGTAGGTAGGAAAAGTGGATGGAGGGTGCCTGCCACTCACCTTGGTTCTCCTTGGGGGTCTCCTCTGACCCCTGACCCCTGGGCCCTCCCTGGACGTTTTCGTAGGTGAGCTCCCCTTCCCTGCCGCCGGGGGCCAATTGGGGATTGGGGCCCTTCTGTGGCGGAGGGCCCCTGGCCAACTGGAGCTCTGCGTAGGTCACTCTTTGGGTCATCGCTGGCCAGAGGCGGCCACCAAGAAGGTCAGCGGCTGAGAAGGACCAGAGGAGAAACTGCCCAGAGCTCTTCTTGCAGCAAAATATGCTTGGCAGCTGGGAACTGAAAGCAGAACTGATGTGCCCAGCCAAGCACAACACGCAAACACACACACGACACACTGCCAAGGTGAGACACATGCCGCTTCCTCCTTGACCAGGGTTGCCAGCCCCATCTGGCCCCCTTTGGCCCCCTTTGTGGCCTCTGGGCTCCAGACACCTGCTGGACTGTGGCTATTTGGGCAGAACATGGCAGCGTTGGAGCAAAATAAAGCAAATCATAGAGCCATAGAGTTGGAAGTGACCCCAAGGAGGGCCCTGATCCAGTCCAAGCTCTTTATTCCGCCATGCAGGAACTCT
>NW_024804658.1:0-5155 GCF_019175285.1 Sceloporus undulatus
TGACCAGTTTTGGCCAGTGGTTATAGCTTAGCAAGAGTTACAGAGAATAGGCTGAAGACCCTGACAAACTCTCCAAGCCTTCTCACTCTTGCTTCCACAGAAGTCTTCACCCTTCTTCTGGATCCAGCTGGCTCTTGTAGCTTCACCCAAGACACCAGACAACTCAGTAGTCTTAAATAAAAGATCTACTTTATTCTACTATATACAGCTCCAAAACTATCCAACACAACTCCAATACTCCTCACCACTACTCACTCTACAACCCACAAAATACATTGGGATGCATAGTCATTATTATAGTCAATGCATGGTACCACCCACTGTTGTCTGTTTCCACCCAGTAGGCGTGTACATCATTCTCATTGGTTCTCTTGGTTCATCCTACAATTAGTGGTTTCATCATCTCAGCCTTGACCACTTAACAATTGTCAGGTGTGTCCAATTATCCACTTTGCATTTCTTATCCTTGGCATTCAGGACTTGTTAATTGTATTACCATTTACACCTGTGTGGTTCTCAATTGGCTTCTGCTGAGTCACCCTGACTCTCACATACGTGTTTTATTTCACTTACTGTATATCCCATGTTGTTTTTTCCTTAACAATCCCCTCCGAAATAAAATATTGTATGTGGCTTACAATGTCATTCCAACCATTTGTGTCAACCTTTCATGTTTTTCCACTGTTAGTGCTTTTGTAAACAAATCTGCTATGTTATTTTGTGTCTCTATGTATTTCAACTCTATTTCTCCTTTTTGAACCATGTCTCTTACATTTTGGTACCTTACACCCACATATTTGGTTCTGTTCTTCAAACTTTCTGTTTCAGCCATTGCTATACATGATTGTGAATCTTCTTGAATTTCTACTGGTACAGTGCTCCCTCGGGTTACGAAATTAATTCGTTCCGCGGCTAATTTCGTAACCCGAAAAACCTTCGTAACCCGAATTGCCATAGGCGCTAATGGAAAAAAAGCCGCGGCTCCGCCGCGGCTCCATTTAAAACAGCGCCGGGGTTTTTTCGTAACCCGAAAAAACCTTCGTAAGCCGAAACAATAAATCCCTATGGGATTTTTTCGTATCCCGAAAAATTCGTAAGCTGGGTAATTCGTATCCCGGGGTACCACTGTACTCTGAAATTTTCGTTCAGGTCATTTAACAATTGTTCAAGCCATTGTACCTCGTTCACTATTTCGTTCAAAGCTGCAAATTCTACTTCAGAAGTACTTAGCGCTACGTTTGTTTTCTACTTCTCCAAACTATTGGACTCTCACTATACTTGATTATCATTCCTGTTACTGACTTCTTGTCTCCTAATTCTGATGCAAATGAACTGTCTACATAGCAATCTAAATCTGCATTACTGCTTCTGATGATTAACTTTTTGTCTAAAGTCCCTTTCAAGTATCTCAACAAATGTTTTACAGCTGTCCAATCCTCAACCTTAGGATCACAAACTCTTCTAGATAATGTGTTCACAGCAAACGCAATGTCTGGTCTAGTGTGGCAAGAAATAAACTGTAGTAATCCTATTATGCTCCTAAAAAATGTCTTGTCCTCAAAATCTCTCGTTGTTGGTTCAGAAATGAAACCTGTAGTCATTGGAGCTTTAACTATTTTAGCATTCTGTAGACCACACTTTTCAATCAAGTTCTCAATCTTCTTCCTCTGACTTAACAAACAATGTCCTTCTTGTGTCCACTCAACATTAATACCTAAATAAGACTTCAACAAACCTAAATCCTTCAAAACAAACTTTTCTGACAATTCTTTCTTGACTGATTCTATTTCCTGTTCAGACTTTGCTGCCACGCACAAGTCATCCACATAAATCACCAACACTATGTCTCCTTTTGTATATACATAAGCATCTGCTACGCTTCTCTTGTATCCTAATTTAACCAACTCATCATTTATGCACAAATTCCAAGCTCTGGCACTTTGTTTTAAACCATACAATGCCTTCTTCAATCTATAAACTTTCTGACTTCCATTCTCCTCAAACCCTTGTGGCTGTTCCATGAATATTTCTTCATCTAAGTTTGCATTTAGATAAGCTGTTTCAAAATCAAAATACTCTACAATTAAATTCCTTCTTGCTGCTACAGCTAACACCATTCTCAAACTTTCTGGCTTTGCTGTTGGAGAATAAGTCTTGTCAAAATTCTCATATTGCTGTTGTGCATAACCCTTAGCTACTAATCTAGCTTTGTACTTAATGCTTCCATCAGGCATTTCCTTTCTCTTATATACCCATTTGCAACCTATCACTGGCTTGTCTTTGGGTCTCTTAACAATTTCAAACACATCCTTGTTCACCAAGCAACTAAATTCACTTTCCATTGCTTCACACCATCTTTCCTGTTCTTCCCTAGAAAAAGTTTCTAACTGTTCAAAACTCTCAGGCTCTTCTATAACTGTACAAGCTCTTGCCTGCGTCACAACAAACCTATCTGGTGACTTCCTAATTCTGTGACTACGCCTGGGTATGAATTCTGTCGTTCTGCCTCTCTCCTCATCACTGTCTGCACTAGAAGTTGTTGTCTTTCTGCTAAATCTCTTGTCTTCTGTCATTCTAGTGGTTACTGGTCTTGTTTGTGTCTCCCCATCTGAGGTACTACCACTACTGCTAGTAGAGGCTTCTGGCTTGACTGAAACCCCTCCGTTTCCTGAAGTTGGTTCAGTCTGTGCTTGCTGCTCACTTGAGCTACTTAACCTCAAAAACACTTCCTTGTTGGCATGCAGCTTATCCCAGCCAGCATGTCTTTCAAAATTTGCAGACCTGGAGTACTGTATTTCTTTTCCTCTCATAAGAAACTTGTAACTGTTCCCTGAATATCCCAAGAACATTAGCCTTTTGCTTTTGGGTTCTCCTTTCCTCCTAAAACAGGCAGGTATGTAGACATTTGCAAATTGGCCAAAAACTCTTAGGTATTTGAAATTTGGCACTCTCCCATATAAAACCCTGTAGGGAATGTCTTCAATCTCTGAATGGTACAACCTGTTACTTATGTGTATGGCAGTCTGGGTTGCTTCACCCCAGAAGCTGTCTCCAACTCCTGCATCTGCCATCATGCAAGCAGAAATCCTTTTTATGTCCTGGATTTTCCTTTCTGCTAACCCATCCTCACTTGGACAAGCAGGGTTAGTGGTTTCATGTCTTATCCCCACTTTCTGAAACCAATTGTACAGCTGGTTGTTTAAAAATTCTCCACCTCTATCTGTAACAATTGTCCCAACTCTGCTATCAAATCTTCTTTCAATCATCCTGACCCATGCTTTCAAACTTTGCCCAGCTTCTGACTTATTTTTCAATATTCTAACATATGCAAATCTTGAAACTCTATCAACAATTACTAGGAAATATTTGCTTCCCCCTAGAGACAAACAATTAGCTTGGGCTACATCAGCATGTACAAATTGAAATGGTCTTTGAGCAATCCTTTTTGACTTCTTAGCAACTGGATAAGCTCTGACCTTCACTTGGTTACATACAGTACAGTCTAAATGATTTTTACATTCTGCTACTTTTAAATCTGGACACATGCTTATTAGATTCTTTAAGCACTTAAAACTTGCATGGCCAAACTTCCTATGAAGCTCATGTATGCAGTCTTTGTGCAACGGAACATTATCAATTTTGTTAGCATTCTCAGCCTTGTAATTATCAACATTTTCTTCTAGAAAATAAAGCTTATCTTTTTTCAAACCTATGCCACGCAGTTCCCCATTTAAAGTTATTTTACACAAGTTCTTTTCAAAAGTGACAATATAGTCTCTGTCTGTTAATCTGCTCACTGATAATAAATTGTTTTCTAATTCTTTCACATGTAAAACATCATTAAAGTTTTCTTTTAGCCCTGGAATGTAAACTGTTCCCATTTGATTTATAGTTGTGAGCTCATTCCCGTCAGCTAGAACCACTGCATTTACATCTGACTGCTTCTTATTACTAATTAAATTAATGTTGTTACACATGGATGTCGAAGCTCCAGAATCTACAAGCCATTTAGAGTTTGCATTTTGTCTTTCCTTAATCATGGTCGCAAAAACCTTATTATTATTTCTATTGTCCTTCAAAAATGGCGGTTTGAATTGCTTCTGTCTCTGGCCGTGCCATCTGCTCTCTTTCTTGCTTCTATCAATAGCCAATTGTTTACAGTTCCTCTGCAGATGTCCAATCTTCTTGCAGTAGAAACATTTCCTTTGCTCCCTCGAAGAAGCTGCTTGGTCCAGCCCACGCACATCAGGCTTGGCTTGCTCACTTGGCACACTCTTGGAAGTTGGAGCGTCATTCCTCTCAGACAGTCTCCTCTGGTTTTCTTCCAGAATTCTGGCCACAACTAAATCTTTCGTTAGTTCCTCTGCTGGTAAGTTTTGCAATGCATTAGTAATATTGCTCCAAGTAGGATTCAGTGATTCTAACAAAATATAACACTGCTGTTCTCTATTAATTTCCACTCCTCTTAGTTCAGCCTGCACAAACAAGTCTTGCATAGTTTTTAAATGCTCTATCACACACTGCCCCTTTGCCATCTTCTGCCTATAAATTCTCTTAGACCATAGCATTTTTGCAAAGGCAGTTGAAGGAGTGTGTAGTCTTTGAAGTGTTTCCCAAACATCTCTCGCCATCTCCTTATCTCTTACGTCATTAATTAAATCTTCTTCTAACATTAAATAAATACAGGCTTTTGCTTTGCTATCTCTCTCTTTCGCGGCTGCATTAGCATCGGCTGGCAATCCGGCTTCAACAGTGGCCCATAAACTTTCCTTTATTAGTAGGGACTGGGCATAAATCTTCCATGTGGGGTAGTTGGATCTGTTCAATTTACTAAACTTCAAAATCTCCATCTTAACTTGTGCAGTGACTCAATTGACACAGTCCTTCTGAGTATGCACAGCTGACCCCTTTCGGGCTTAATCAAAACACAGGAGGAGTTACTCACGGAGCTTATCAGTGCAGCGCAAACAGCTTGCTCTGATCTGTCTTCCACTCTCTGGAACTTTCAGCTTCTGTGGATGCTGGGTGCTGCAGTATCTGGGCCCATAACCCTTGTCAGGGATGATGGGAGTTGTAGCTCTTCACCTCTGGCTTGAACTCACCACCTGGTTGTGCACCGCGCTGACCAGTTTTGGCCAGTGGTTATAGCTTAGCA
>NW_024804659.1:0-5154 GCF_019175285.1 Sceloporus undulatus
TTTTCTCATTGGTTGAGCTCCTTCAGTCATGGTGAGGGACTAGACCCCCTCCATTCCTGGCTAAACAAGTGGTGGCATCAGGAATGGAGCAAGAGCCCATCATCCACAGGAGGACCTGGGGACCTCCACTTCTTCTTTTCCTCTACCTCAATCTGCCACGCATCAAAGCCCTGAAAGGATGGGGAGGTGGATTCAAGGAGACAGGATGCAATCCATAGAACCTGTCGAACCCTCAAGTCAGAAGGGACTCCTGAAGTCCATCTACTCCCACCCATTTTGGGCAGGAGGGGAATTGGCACAGGCAGCTGGCTGGGAGAAAGAGAATGCCCAGCTCTAGAGTTTGCCCAGTTCCTTGCCTTGGTCATGCACCAAACGACCAAAGCTGCCTCTGGCCCATAACCAGGCCTGAAGCCAGACTGACTGAAGTGGACCTAAACCTCACAAGACTTGACTTTACAATAGACTGTGGCACAAACCTAAGAGCAGAAAGGGCTGAGCTGTGCTGCCTGTCAGAGTAAAGTGCACTCTGGGTAAGAAAATGTCATAGATGTGGCTATGACCTAAAACTGGAGCAAAGGTGAAAAGGTAACCTGAGTTCAGTAGGGAGGCATAGTGACTTAACATTTGAAGAGTCCTGAGTCACAGGAAGCTGATGACAGAGGGGCAGGAGGTGAAGCCAGCAAACATTAATTCTGCAGAGTCACAGCTATGAGGTGACAGGGAACTGGGTGTCACACCAATCGGGGGTTGGACTCAAATCCCAGTGGGAGATCTTGTATCTAAGTGTGTGAGCTGAATGCTTGGCGTGATTGTATTGTAAATAGGAGTCTGTCAAAGCACTTTGATGGTTTGATGTATATATTGGAATCAAGATTAAAGCCTCTGTGCAGTCCAGCAGTTTCTTGTCTTGCCGGCAGCTTCTGCGTGGGAAGATTTTTTCTCTGCAGCCTACACTGAACTTCACAGCAGTGACCTGTTCCTGGTATATGTCTTCTGCATGTTGCATGTTGATTTCTGATTACACATGGCCCAACTCTGTCATGGCCTGCCCTGGGGCTGATGAGGATAGGGACTCTGAGTCTGAGCCAGGGATAGAAATGGGGGTGCCTTGAGATTCAGGGGAGTACCCTGGGCTGGGGGACTTCCTTGCTGTCTCTAAAGAGAAGCAGGACTCAGAGAAGGAAGAGACAGATCTTGCATACCAATCCCAGGGCATGCTGAGAGATGATACACCAAGGAATTCCTGAGATGCTCATCCTGGCTGGAGGCCCAGACGATGGCTAATCGACAACAGCTGAGGCACACCACAACGTCTTAAAAGGATCCAGCTGTTTCACTTCAGTGCGGCTGACAATCCATTCTGGAAATTAGTGCTGTTTACTTTGTGTCATATCTCCCTGATAACTTGAATTGGACTCCGGTTACTAGACCCTTGGAACGGTATTTTGAACGTTGTCTGTGCTTATCCCTTTTGGCTTCCTGATATCCAACTAGGCTTTGTAGTCTGTAAGTTTTGCCTATGCTCTGCTACCACTTTTACTCCGACCTCCTGCTCCATGCTCTCTGGCAGCTAAGGTAAACAGGACATGTGCTTCCTAGAGAAGAAGGAGATTTGAGGACAAGAGAAAAAAAAGACCCCTAATATATTCCTAGGAGAGGAAAGGGGGTCCTTTGAGCTTTCTTGGGGAGAAGAGATAGAGGCTGGTGTGTGCAAGGAGCAGGCCATCCAAAGACAATGGGGTAGTATGGAGGCTGGGTACCAAGTCTGTCATGCCATGCCTCTTCTGTATGCAAAGCATAGACTACCTTCACCAGGCACACAAGACTAGGCAGGAGGGAGGCAAAAGCCAGAAAAAAACGGCAGGACACACTTTTTCCCATATCTTCAAGGCAAAAAAGTCTAGAAGACTGAGGGGCTGTGCAGACCGTCCCTGAAGAGGCGGCCTGTAGCTGTCTTAATCTTTGCCAGATTGGGGCCACAGCAACCATGTGCCACTGCCCCGGTCTAGTCTTTTTGCAGCGCAAAAAGGAGCTGCAAAAAGCTGCAGCTTTTTGCCACTCCTTTGCCATGGCATCAAGACAGTACCAGAGGAGCAGTTATACCGCATATCATGTTGTGCAGCACGCGGTGTCACATCGATCTTGTGGTGAAGTTGGGGTGTACGTTATGGAGATGCTACGCCCCAACACTGCCCCCAGGTCATCCAAAGATGCCAATCTGCACAGCCCCTGAGTTCCCATAGAGTGACTCACCAAGTTCACCGCACTAGCAACTCTGCAGCATGCAAGGCTTGTGATGTGATTGGAAAAAACAACCATTTTGTCAGGAAATATTTTGCCTGTGCCTAATGTTTGTAGATATGTTGCTTTTGAGAAGATATCACTAAAAAGATCCAGGTTATTAATGTTACCACTTTCATAGGAAATGTCATGCAGAACTTTAGTGATGCAGTATTTTTGGTTGGTTTTGGAAGCCAGTGGAAGTAAAAGAATTTGAAAGTATGCATACCCTTTATGGCATTCCGAATATAATTTTCTACTCAAATGTAAAAGAAAATAATTAATTAAGCCCCAAAGGATTATCACATTAAAACTGAATCCACGTGACAAAACATTCAGGGAGACTTGTGGCAATCGAGGCAAATCTTAGGCCTGTACAAAATAAAGCTTCTTTGGGTCACTTTGGAAGTATGCTGTTTAAATGATGCATGTGTCCTAAGAGGCCAGAAGCCATACCAAAGCCACGCTCCAGTCCTAATGTGTAACTTTATAAATTGTACACGCACACAGACATTTACATTTTAATGCTTTAACATTAATTTGTAATATTCTAAATATGTTGTCAGCCACCTTGAGTCCCTCCATTGGGAGAAAGGTGGGGTTGGTATTGTTCATAGAATCATAGTTGGAAGAGACCCCAAGAGCCATCCAGTCCAACAATCAAAGCATTGCCGACAGAGGCTGGATGACCATCTGTTGGGGATGCTTTGACTGAGAGTTCCTGCATGGCAGGGGTTGGACTGGATGGCCCTTGCGGTCTCTTCCAACTCTACGATTCTATGACAGATGGCCATCCAGCCTGTTTAAAGACCTCCAAGGAGGGAGACTCCACTACACTCTGCGGGAGTGTATTCCACTGTCAAACAGCTCTTGCTGTTAGGAAATTCCTCCTAATGTTGAGGTGGAATCTCTTCCTGTAGCTTGCCTCCATTGTTCCATTTCCTATTCTCTGGAGCAGCAGAAAACAAGCTTGCTCCCTCCTCAACATGACATCCCTTCAAATATTTAAACAGGACTATCATATCACCTCTTAACCATCTCTTCTCCAGGCTAAACATACCCAGCTCTTTGAGTCGTTCTTCATAACGCATGCTTTCCAGACCCTTCACCATTTTAGTTACCCTCCTTTGGACACGCTCCAGCTTATCAACCTCCTTTTTGAATTGTGGTGCCCAGAACCGAACTCAGTATTCCAGGTGAGGCCTGACTAAAGCAGAATAGAGCGCACAGTTAATTTAATTTAACTCATTTAATTTAGGCTCCCTAGGTTGGGGGGGGTCAGGAGTTGACTCAGGAGTCAGTGAATATTGTGTGTCAATGTACGGCTAGAAATGAAATGCATTTTCAGCATCCTTCCTCATGTTCACCACCAGTTGAATTATGGCAGCACAAATACAATACAAATACCAATGCTTCCTAAACGATGCTGCCCTTCACAGACTCTGGATGAGCAATGAAGGGTACAGAATACTCCAAATTATTCAAACATTTAGTGAATGTTCCTGTTAGAGCAAGATACTTTAAAGCCACAAATTTTGTAGCAGAAATAACATTAAAGGTTGTAATAGAGCTTAAAAATTACAATAAAGATGTATGACGTCTGCCTCCCCCAAAAAGCATTTTTGACTGCTTGCATTTCTACAATTTCTCTGTAGTGTGGATTTTATGATGCCTCAAAAGGTGTGAATTCTGAGGGAAATGTTTCTTTCAGTCCTGACATTTATATGGATTCTCTTGTATGGATGGGAATGGTGGCATGTAAGGCTGGTAACTGAAGTAAAACACTTGCCACATTGTTAGTATTTGTATGGTATCTTTCCTGTATGGAATCCCTGGTGGAAAAAAAGACTGAACAGGAAGCAAAACATATTTCATACTGTTGGCATTTGTGTGTTATCGCTCCTGTATCGACACTCTGATGAGATACAAGGACTAAATTGTGAGCAAAACATTCCCCACATTACTGGCATTTGTATGGTCTCTCTCCTGGATGGACTCTCTGGTGGCTCAAAAGATTTTTCATAGAATCATAGAGTTGGAAGAGACCGCAAGGGCCATACAGTCCAACCCCCTGCCATGCAGGAAATCTAAATCAAAGCATACCCGACAGATGGCCATCCAGCCTCCGTTTGAAGACCTCCAAGGAGGGAGACTCCACTGTCGAACAGCCCTTACTTAAACAGGGCTATCATATCACCTCTTAACCTTCTCTTCTCCTGGCTAAACATTCCCAGCTCCCTAAGTTGTTCCTCATAGGGCATAGTTTAACTTTTATTCGCCCTCCTTTGGACACGCTCCAGTTTCTCCACATCCTTTTTAAATGGTGTTGCCCAGAACTGGACATAATATTTCAGATGGGGCCTGACCAAAGCTGAATAGAGTGGCACTATTACTTCCCTTGATCTAGACACTATACTTTTATTGATGCAGCTTAAATTTGTATGGTTTCTCTCCTGTGTGAATCCTTTGTTGAATCAGCAGGGCTGATTTGTCAACAAAACATTTCCCACACTGCTGGCATTTGTTTGATTTCTCTCCTGTATGGACTCTCTGTGTCTCAAAAGATTTGAACAGCTAGGAAAACATTTCCCACAATCCTGGCACTTGTATGGTTTCTCTCCTGTGTGGTTTCTCTCATGAATTACAAGGATTGATTTGTGATCAAAACATTTCCCACACTGCTGGCATTTGTATAATTTCTCTCTTGTGTGGACTCTTTGCTGTACTTTAAGATTTGAGATGCGAGCAAAACCTATTCTACACTGCTGGCATTTAAATGGTTTCTCTCTGGTGAATTACAAGGTCTGACTTGTGAGCAAAACATTTTCCACATTGTTGACATTTGTATGGTTTCTCTCCTGTGTGGACTCTCTG
>NW_024804660.1:0-5154 GCF_019175285.1 Sceloporus undulatus
GTTGCCTCGAGCGCGAGGCAACCAATCAGCGTTCGCCTTCACGCAGCCGGCCAATCACCAGCCCCGCCGCCCGCGCTGGTCTCTTCAAGGAGTCCGGTGCCGCTGCTCTTTCTCCGCCGCCATGAATGTGGCCGGCGCGGCTGGAGGGGCAGCAGGGCGCATGCGTGAGTATCAGGGGAATGGCGGCTGAGGGAGGCTTTCTCGCTGAAGGGGCCTTTGTCGCTATGACCGCCTTTGCCTTCCGTCTTCCGCAGCCACCAAGCGCCGGCTGCCCTCCGCCGCCGCCTCCGACCCTCACCGGCTCTTCGAGGACACCAGCGCCGCCCGTTCGCCCGGGCTGGGCCCTCCCAGTGGCGGCAGCAGCTCCTCTTCTTCTCCCCCTCCGCCGGGACCCTTCTTGCCGGATCCGGTCTCCAGCTTCGCCGCGGCTTATGGCAGTAGCCTCGCCACTCAAGGGAAGGAGCTGGTGGACCGCAACGTAAGACTACAGCTCCCAGGAGCCTCAGCCAGCGCGACCAACTGCCAGGAATTCTGGGAGTTGGAGTCCGAAACAGCAACAGGAACAAAGTATAGGGACAGTGTTTCCCAAACTCTGGTCTTCTTGGTTTTTGGACTCCAACTCCCAGAATTCCTGGCAGTTGGTCAAGATGGCTGGGGCTTCTGGGAGTTGGAGTCCAAACATCAAGAGCACCCAACGAGGCTATTTAGGTAGAATCTCTTTTCCTGGAGCTTGCATCCATTGTTCCAGGTCCTAATCTCTGGAGCAGCAGAAAACAAGCTCACTCCCTCCTCAACATGACACCCCTTCAAGTATTTAAACAGGGCTATCCTATCACCTCTTAACCTTCTCTTCTCCAGGCTGAACATCCCCATGTCCCTATGGTTAAACCTCTTAGGGCTTCTCCACCAGGGTTCTGTAGGCTGGAGCCATGGCAGTTAAAGTGGCATCAGATTGTCCACACATGCAGGGGATGATGGGAGGCATTGGGGATATGGATGGGAAGTGTCATCCAGTACATCTGGATGGTCTGATGGTGCCACCCAGATGTGCTGAATGGTAGTGGTAGTTGCCATAGGGCAAAGCTTATCAGTCTATCTAATGTAGAGCATTGGCAGTTAATTATGCCCCCCCATGTGCCAGGGACCCATTTTTGCCCATTGGATACAATTGTTTTTCCTCTTATCCACAATGGCTTGGTCCAAGCAGAGCCACCGGTCTGAGCAGCACTGTTGTCAGAGCATGGGCGAAGTGCCCTAAAGGGTGAGAAGCTTTCAGGTGCCAGCTGTTACCAGGGGAGGGTCTTTTTCACCTCCTGCCTCAGAGCTGCTCATGTATATCTCCCGCTGTTTCCCCCCAGATCGACCGCTTCATTCCCGTGACCAAGCTGAAGTACTACTTTGCTGTGGACACTGTCTACGTGGGCAAGAAACTGGGGCTTCTCCTCTTTCCCTTCCTGCACCAGGTAAGCTGCAAAAGGGGCGCCACACACAAGAGATGGGAGCATGGCCGTAACTGCTCTGTTTAATCCTTCTGGGGGGGAAAAAGCTGTCTGTATAAAGAACTCTGTGATATTGCCCCTTGTCTTGTGAGGAGGGGGGGATGTTGTCTCCACTGCTTAAGGCTTGGCTGAATGCACCTTTCCATGTGCCAATCTCTGAATGTCATCCATCCCGCTGTCTAAGAGGTAGATAGGCACTTGTAGTGTGGAAGGCAGTGTAGTAACAATAATAGTACCAGGGCCTACCTTTTGGAGGCTTAGCTGCCAGATTCCCTCATGCACCTTTAAGGCTTGGTACATAGGGCAGTGCAACTGTATCTGGCTCTTTTTGGCAGGACTGGCAGGTGCAATACCAGCAGGACACGCCTGTGGCCCCACGCTTCGATGTCAATGCCCCTGACCTCTACATTCCAGGTATGACACAAGCCTTTGAGCCCCATATAAAGGGGATATCATTCACTTGCCTATGCGCTACCCCATTCCAAAAGAGGCTTGGCTTGGCAATTACTGCTAAACTTTGAAAAACTGTCTTTTGCCTTTTACTGTGAACAAAGTAGACTAGTCTAGCTAATGCTCTTTGTTTTCTACAGTCATGGCGTTCATCACCTACATTCTGGTGGCAGGCCTGGCAATGGGAACACAGAATAGGTAAGATTTTAACTGTGGGTGCTCTTTGTGGTATGCTTCTGAAGTGCTCTTTTCTGCAGGGACCATAGGTCATGGCAGATAGGGATATATAAAGAATATTCCCAATTATTTCTCATTGTCAATGAGAGAGGGTGATTTAATATGTTGCCAACATTGTCAATCACTGCAGTAATTGTGCTGCTTCATTGGAGGACCTATCCTACATGCTCCTTCTCACCATCACCTCTGCTGCCACCTTATAGGTTCTCCCCTGACTTGCTGGGCTTGCAAGCAAGCTCAGCTCTCGCTTGGCTCATTGTCGAAGTGCTGGCCATCCTCCTCAGCCTCTACCTCGTGACTGTCAACACTGATTTGTCCACAATTGACTTGGTTGCCTTCTCAGGGTACAAGTACGTCGGGTGAGTAGCCGGGTTCAGTCACTGCTTCCATCCCCTAATTGTGGCAAAGGAAAAATGCAACAGGTGTAACTTGCAAGAAGGGGGAGCTGTAGTTACCTGCAGCTTGCTTTTCTGCAACTGGGTGGAGGAGATGGGCACGTCCCTATCTTTAACTTTGTTTCCTCCTCCTCTTCATGCCAGGATGATCGTAGGTCTTTTGGCTGGGCTGCTTTTTGGAAAGACGGGTTATTACCTGCTGCTGAGCTGGTGTTGTGTCACAATCGTTGTCTTCATGGTAAGGGAGAGGGCAGTCTTGCCTTTTATCTGACTGTATATTGTAATTGGATTTTGACATCTTGGAACCCAGGAATGGGTGTGGGTTTCGGCTTTGCCATAGGTTTAATGGGGTAGCAGCCTCTGTTATAGAATCCCCTTCTATATAGTATTTCTTCTCATTTAGCTGCTCCCCAAAGTGGGTTACATTCCAGCCCCCATTCCACTCTTGTCCCTAGCTTAGGGCTTTCTCATCCTTTCCTGACACTTTTTACTTCCTCTTCCTTTCAGATCCGGACCTTGCGCTTGAAGATCTTGTCTGAGGCAGCTGCAGAAGGGATGCTGGTGCGGGGTGCCAAAAATCAGCTGCGCATGTACCTTACCATGGCTGTGGCTGGCCTGCAGCCGCTTCTCATGTACTGGCTCACCTTCCACCTTGTTCACTGATGACTCCTAAGCTATGGCCAGCCTGGTCTTCCTCAGCAAGTAGCCAGCTGCGTAGCCCGCCTGCTGGTCACCCGTGTAAACACACTGGGAATACAGAGAGCCATGAACCACCTCTGCTCCTGAGGGGACTGCAAGAGATCTCTGTGTGTGTTGATGTGTTATGGGGGCTGAGAGATAGTAGATGTGTGAGTCTGTGTGATGAGAGCGGGTGGATGTGTAGGGAAGCATACACACTCCACATATGTTTAGCTGTACCAATCCCTTTTTGGGAAGGGGAGCAGGTAGGCACCTGGCTTTGGCTGAACTGCTGACCCTCCCATTTGCCCCCACTTGCCTCTGCTTGCATGCCACAACCTCTGTGCTTATTGAGTACACCTCTCTTTTGGGTCAAAAGTGTCTGCCTGGCAGCTGATCCTGCCCCATTGGACAGCTCCTGTGTCTGTCCAAGTTGCTGCTTGTGAGTAGCTCAGTATTACTATTATTACAGGGGGAAGACTTTTGGGACAGAGTAGAGGGGAGCCTCTCCCTGTATGAAAATGGTGCTTGCTTTTCTGTTTACAATTAAGGCCTCCTGTTCTGTACCCATAACAAGCAAAATAAAAAGTCAGAACTCTGCTGTGGGGTGTTCTCTGCCAGACTGAAATGGACTGGGGCTGAAAGTAGAAACCCCTTTCATCTGCTCAGCTGAGACTTGCTTACTGGAGCAAGCTTCTTGCAGGCCATAGTGAGCTGTAGCATCCTGCTGCCTGTGTTAACAGATAGTCACTGTACTGTCATTCTGCTACCCTCTATATTTCCTAATTGTCTATGGAAGGCCATAGGAAGGTCTTTAAAGAGCACCAGCATTATGGTCTCTGAATTGCTACTTTCTACAAGAGCAGTCTGGATATGTGATTAGCCCTAAAACAGGCCAGGGCTCCTTGATGCCACTCTGCTGATGCTTTGCTCCTGAGCCACCAGCATGGTTCATAATTCTTCTCTATGTTGTGTGTAGAACAGAATCTGGAAGAAGCATGTAGACCCACACCCCTTATACCCTGATAACAGCACTTCTTTGGCCCCTTTCCCTAGGCCCAGTGTGACAAATTGCCAGGGACATTGCACAAGCCTTTTATTACCAGTCACAGCATGGCAAAGTATGGTACATGGGGAAGTGCTCAGACACATCATGCAGCTCAGTTCACCATCTTTTCCCTGGCTGTCAAATGGAATGGAGGTGGGGATTGGGAGGGGTGCAAGTCAGTGTATTTTTTTTCTCCTTGTCTGACTTGTGTTTCTTGTCCTTCTTCAACTTCTTTTGTTTCTTCTTCTGGTCAGTGCCAAGATCCTGAGGATGGAGGGAATGCACACACCTATGTTGCCCATCAGCTTTAAAGGATGCAATAACAGTTCTGTTCCCTTCCTCTGTCCCAGAGCTGGTGGATCATTGTCCACCTCCTTCCCAGCTTGGAAAGGCACCTCTGAGGGTAAACTTTAGAGAAGCTGCTACTACAGCTGTGCAGGAGATTTGTTGTTCTCTGCTCCACCCTCCAGTGAGGAGGGATGGGCACCCACACTGCATTAGATGAGGCATTAAGAGAGGTGTGGTTCCTTCCTTGAGGCTTCCTGGCCAAGCCGTTGCCTAGTTACCTACAATGCGCCCTAAGGACGCGGAACTGTGTAGAGGTGAATGTTTCCGGAGGAAGAGAAAGCGGGATGGACATGTTTCTGGGTGGACGATAGAGAGGAATGGACTTGGGACCAGCTTCTGCCGCGCAGCTGTTGCCTAGCAACTGACAATGCACCCTAAGGACGCGGAACTGTGTAGAGGTGCATGTTTCTGGAGGGACGATCAAGCGCTGACGGACATGTTTCCAGGGGGACGATAAAGCAGGACGGACTTAATTCCAGCTTCCTCCGCCCAGCCGTTG